>NW_027419513.1:0-72518 GCF_009905375.1 Apium graveolens
TAAGTTTTGAACTTTTTTTCATGTTAAAGGCATTGGTTGTGCCGATCAGGATTGCATGGGTAAGAGTTCTGGCTTACCAGTAGATAGTGTTGTCCACTTAGGGAAGTTGCTAGACCAGAAATGTAGAGATATGGTGATATGGTGCCAGGAACAATTGTAACTTCTGTTAATTCTCTTGCTTCCAAAGTCATGGACATGATGTTTGGGTTCAGTTGTGCTTATTTTATTAACCTCACTTCACCATTTTTGGTAATGGGAATCCGGTGTGAATCTGGTGAATTATATCATAAAATTCGATATTTATGTTCATATATCATGTTCAAATTTCATATCTTAGTGAGTTTTATTGAAAATTGTTGGTTGTTTTTTATAATAGTCAATGATTTTATGTTTCGTATATCCCCCTCCTATTTCACAGTAATCATTCAAAACTTCACTCACCAACACATTTGCGGCCTATACATTCAACTCTCATCATCTCATTATTTCATATTATACAAGTTACTGATTTATGTAGTATAAATAGAGATTAAAGATGGATCAGAAAGTTTAATTTTAGGTCATGGTGGCAGACGAAGGTATATCGGAGATGATGACGGAGGTAGATCGGAGATGGTGGGTTTGATTAACTAGTTGTGATGGAAGATAAAGATGGTGATCAGAGATGAGATGGTATTATCGTTACTGTATTTATATCAAGCGTTTATTCTTTTAATGGGCTGTGCCATTTTAATTAAAAAGGATTAGGCTAATTTCTAGTTTCTATTATAAGGTTGTTTCTATATATATATATATATATATAATATATATATATATATATGTTGTTCAAATAGAAACTGCAATAAAATAAAAACTAGAAACTAAGGCTTAGCTCATTAAAAATTTTGTCAGCACCCAGCATCATCCCTTTTGTTAGCCCAGTATTCTCATTTATCATTAGTCGTAATATAATTCATACAATATATACACAAAAAACTAATCAGATACTCCTTCATTCTTCCTATCACATCGATTTATCATAATTAACGTTCATAAATATTCTAAAACTTTTTCATAACTAACATAAAATTGTTTCACAAACCCTTCTTGAGATTAAACGGAAATCTACTATTTAATATTACACAAGGATGACTGAAACATTCGGGTAAATTCACTAAAAATCACTAATTGTATATTACAGAAATCAGTAATTGTGCGTATAAAAATCAGTAATTTATATTGTAAAAATTACTAAAAATTAATACAGAGTTGTTACATAATTAAACACAACCATTATAACACTATTGCCTATCACCGGCATCACCTTAAAAGGTTATTAAAAAAGTTTAGTGAATATGAAGGGAGGAATATATGGGTAAATGGACGAGAAATAGATATGGATGTTGGTGAACGGATATGCATTCAACCCTTTTCTCTAAAAAATTGATGAAAATATATTTAATATATATAATAAGGGTCTTGCTCTAGTGAGAACCTCACTATTGTGAGATATGAGATCTAATCTTATCCACTACTTAAATACATCATATTGATCCCTCACAATTTATTTAATATTTTAATAATTTAATATTTCATTATCTTCTATCTAATTCAACCACCCATTACCCACCATCACCTCCGGCGTCCATCATTTTCGACCACCACCACCTCCGGCGATCATAAGAAAATCCCCACCGTCAAATATAAAATCATCACCGTCAAAGCAAAAATCACCACCGGAAAATGAAAAATTACCACAAAAAAATGAAAATTCACCACTGGCAATTAAAATTACCAGATTCAGCTATTATCTTCTCCCACCAGATCCGGTCATGGTTACTAACTCTGTCCACTATACCAATGTAATCACCGCATCATCATCATCATCATTAATCATCACCAATCACAAACAATCAACACTAAATAAAATTAAACACTTCAACCACCTCCTACAATTTTCTCCACCACAATAAAATCACATCATGTTCATCATCACCACACACCACCACCGGAATCACTAATATTATAAATATCATCATTGTAGAGTAATCATGTAATACTATAGAATTAACAAAAATAGAAAAAAAATCTGAGAAAAATCAAATCGAATAGTACTTTAAAATATGAGTTCGGTTAATTATAATTTTGTCGAAAAAATAAATCATTGTTTAAGAGCTGAGAGCGAGCGGGTAGAATTGTCATGGAGCGGGGGTAGGAAATAGTTTTTACTCAAAACCTCATATTTTATTTTAAGCATATATACCCACATCATACGTGTAAAATCATCGACAATCAACAAGATATATCGATTACCAGCTGGTCTGGCAGGGGTGATGGGCTTACAAAGATCCATATATATTAATTCCAAAGCAACTGTTACAGAAAAATTGGTTTGAGACGGGAAAGACTTATGTGTTTGCTTTGACATAAGGCAGCCATGGCAGTGCTCTTCCGATTTGATGACAGTGGGAAATCCACGAGCCATGCGGTTTTTTGACATTAGTTACATAGTATTAAAGTTTACATGTCTGAGTCGTTGGTGCCACAACCATGCTTCCTTTTCATCCTTTGTTAAGAGACACTGTTGTTGTGCTTCCTCGATGTGGCTTTTTTCACTTGCATTAACAGCCTCCCATAGCTATCGTAAACCCACAAATTTTCTTCATCTATAACCACTATGTTTCCTTCTTCAGACAATTACCCGAGACTAATGATGTTATTTTGGAGTATAGGGATAAAATATACTCTTTGTAGAATTCTAGTTTCTCCGTTCTTGCAATCAATTCGAATTGACCCCTTTCCTTCTATTTTCACTTTAGAACCATCTCCAAATTTCACCTCGCCTTTTATTTTTCTATCCAAACTCTCGAATCTTTCTCTATGCTTTGCCATATGGTTACTAGCTCCATTGCCAAGATACCATATATTTTCTTCCACTTCCTTGTTGTACGCGTCTTTTACCTCAGTGAACGCAAGCACATTGTCATCACACATGGCCATGAGCAACGCTGGTTCATTGTCACTTGTCTAAGTCAAATTTACCTTACCCTTTTGTTGTTTAAATCTCACTGGTTTTCGATATTCTACTGCGAAGTGACCATAACCTCCACGGTTGAAACACTTCACTTGGCTTCTATCTCGCACGATACGATTATCTATTGTATAATAATCTCTTCCACCACCTGGGGAGACACTTTTGCCAGACCTTTTCAAACATTGCTCTGATACCAGATGTTAGAGATAAAATGAAAGTAATTAATAGAACAGCTCGATTAACTGTTATGGAAAGCTTGCCAAGTTGAATTTAATTTAAAATGGAGAAGGAAACCAATACATATAGCTACAGCTAACTGAGATTCTAAAAACTAGGAGAACATGTCCTAGTTTATCTCATGATTATTAAGCAACTCTCCTAAACCAATGTAACTACCTAATGACCAAGTCTCAGCACAACGGTCACACATCAGATGACTTATTCAAACACAAAAAAAAAATAAAAAAAATATATGTTTAGATTAAAATTAATCCCAACAACATATACTGTTAGAAGACGGTACCTTATAGGATGACGGGTTGCTTTTTAAATCTATGATCATTTTTTCTCCAATTACAAATCTCCGATAAAGATTAAAGAGTATTATGTGTGCGCATGATTGTTAGGAATATATGTGTATTAGTTTGATGATAAGTTAAACAAAACACTTAAGTAGAAAACTAGTGTTTGTAGCCTCAACGGATAAGACCACTTTGGCTATCCGTTGATGGAGTAGCTTTACTTAGAAATAAGTTTAGTATTGTAGCACATTCCAGTCTTTGTATTCAAGCTATAATTCTTAGAAGTTGTAGGAAATTATAAGTCATGTTGACTACTAGTGGATATGCAAATAGGAGGGCTTATTGTAAATATTCATGCCTTGTAATTTTATAAAAGTGAAGTAGTATCAACTGATAAATTAAAGGCCTTCAACGGATGAGAAACAAAGCTTCAACGGATGTCTCTAAAGCTTCAATGGATAACATCCATCAACGGATGAGTGCTTCAACGGATAAAGCTTCAACTGCTAAAGCATCAACGGATAGGTGCATCAACGGATAAGAGCATCAACGGATAAAGTCATCAACGGATGAAAGCTTCAACGGATGCTCAGTTCCATAGCAGTTGATAGTGACAATTCATAAGCTGACAGAGGCACATGGGTTGACAGAGACAATTGGAATGTGGTAGCCTCTTGGGAGAAACAAAGAAAGAGCAGCATTTCCATTCTGGTGCAAACGAGGAAGTATTCAAAGATTCACAATTTACCTTGGATTGCATTGGAAAGAGAAATGAAGAAGAAACATGTGAAGCCCAATTTTATAATTGAATTTATTTTTGTCTTCACTTGTAAACTTGGTGGAATATAAACCAAGTTGCAGCTAGTAATTAGAAGTGAATTTTCCAGAGCTGTTTAGAAAAATTTAGAGAGAAAATCATCTAGTTTGTACTAGGAAACAGATGTGTACAATTCTTTGTATCACAGATTTTCTGAAATATACATATCTGGTGGAACAATAATTCACCAGAAAAGTTTTTAAAGCCTTTGTGTTCTTTACATTTGTGTTCTTGAATATACACCTATCTGCACCTGCACAAAGCAATTCATACACATTTGTTCTTCACACACTTAGCTTTTACAAACTGCTCAAAACTTAAAAAAGTTTTAAGATTTACATTCAACCCCCCCTTCTATAAATCTCATTATTAGTTCCTTGAGAAATAACAATCGGTACCAGAGTAAGCTCTTGACATACAAAGAGTGTAAAGATCTATTCTACTAACACCATGAGTAAGAAGGATATTGGAGTGAAGATTCCAGTCTTGGAAAGGGATAATTATCATCACTGGAAAGTAAAGATGCATCTATATCTTCTCTCTCAAGATGAAAGCTACATAAACTGCATTGAGAATGGTCCTCACATCCCTCATAAAGTGGCCACAGTTGCTACTACCACAGTTGCTATTGGACAGTCTATTCCCAAGCTAAGAGCAGAATGGAATCCTGAAGATATTGAAGAGGTTCACAAGGATAAAAAGGCCATGAACATTCTGTTTAATGGCCTAGACAAAGACATATTTCATAATGTCATTAACAGCCTCTCTGCTAAGGAAATTTGGGATACTGTACAACTCATCTGTGAAGGTACTGAGCAAGTTAGAGAGAACAAAATGCAGCTTCTCATTCAACAGTATGAATATTTTCATTCTGAAGAAGGAGAATCATTGAATGATACTTTCAATAGATTTTAAAAACTGTTAAATGGATTGAAGTTGTATGGCAGAGTGTACCAAGTTAAGGATTCCAACTTAAAATTTCTAAGGTCTCTACCAAAGGAATGGAAACCTATGACTGTTTCACTGAGGCACTCTCAAGATTACAAGGACTTCACATTTGAAAGATTATATGGAATTTTGAAGACCTATGAGCTTGAGATGGAGCAAGATGAGCTATTGGAGAAGGGAAAGAAAAAGAGTGGTTCAGTTGCACTTGTAGCTGAAGATGAGAGAAATGAAACCAGGAATGAAGTCAAGACAATGCCAAGTCTCAAAATTGGCACAAGCAAATCAGAATGAAGCAAGGGAAAGGAGCAAGTAACTGAAGATGAAGACAATTCTAGTCAAGATGACTCTAATGGAGTTGATGAACATCTAGCTTTTCTGTCCAGAAGATTTGCAAAGATGAAATTCAGGAAAAACACTAGAGCCACTAAGCCAAACAAGAACATGGTGGACAAGTCAAAGTTCAAGTGTTATAACAGTGGCATAAGTGGATACATTACAAGTGAGTGGAGAAAGCTAACTTCTAATAAGAAGAAATTTGAGAAAGTGGATTACAAGAAGAAATATTTTGAGTTGCTCAAACAAAAGGAAAGGGCTTTTCTGACTCATAAGAATGACTGGGCAGCTGATGGAGCCAATGAAGATGATGATGTGGAGTATGTCAACTTAGCACTGATGGCTAATTCTAATGAGAATGAAACTAGTTCATCAAGCAACCAGGTAATCACTACTGACCTTTCACAGCTTTCTAAAGATGAATGCAGTGAAGCTATAAATGATATGTCTACTGAATTGTATCATTTACGTGTTTCCCTTAAATCACTGACTAAATAGAACATGAGAATTAAATAGAATAATATGTTCTTAAGTGATAGGAATGTTGTGTTAGAGGGTAAGGTGATTGAGCTTGAAAAGATTAAAATCAAATGCTTGTCTGTTGAGAATGAACTAGAAGAGTCTTTTAAGAAAGTTGAAATTCTTTCTAAACAATTAGAATATGAGCAAGAGGTAATAAAGGCCTGGAAAACATCTAGGGATGTTAGTGCTCAAATTGTCAAAGTTCAAGGAATTGAATCATTCTGTGAGAATGCCTGGAAGAAAAACAAAAAGAAAATGGAAACAGTTGATGGACTGTCAACGGATGTGGAATCAACGAATGATGAAAGTCATCCGTTGAAGGAAGAAAAGGAACATCCGTTGAAGGCTCATCAGTTGAAACAGGAAAATGATTCTAAAAAGGATAATTTAAAAAATCTCAATAAGAAATTTTGCTTAATTTCTAAGAACTTTGTCAAAGAAGAAGCTAGCACATCCAAAGATGCTAGTAAGGTGAATATAGGATACATGACTTTAGATCAGTTGAAGAATAGACTTAATTTGGTTGAGGATAAAAAGGAAACTAAAAGAAAATCCAATAGAAATGGGAAGGTAGGGATTAACAAACATAACAACTACACACCTGATAAGTATGCTCCTAGAAAAGGTTGTGTGCATTGTAGTAGTGTTAATCATCTATCTGCTAACTGCAAATATGTTAAGAATGCTCACATGCCTTTAACTGCTTCCATGCCTAACATGTCTATATCACCATTGCATGTCATGCCTGTTCTGTCTCAACAGAATCCCCATGCACATTTTGCAAACATGCCATATGTTAATAATCCTTATTTTGCTGCATTTAGTATGCCTCAAATTCCATACAACATGCCTATATGGAATAACATGTTTGCACAATCCATGCCTTATCAAATTCAACCAAATGTGTTAAATGATTCTATGACTAACCCTACACTTCAACCATCTACATCTGAGACCAAGGTTGACCCAAAGTTACCTAAGTCAAAAGGTGCAGAAAGTGTGAAGTCTAGGAAAAAGACTAACAAGGCTGGACCCAAGGAAACTTGGGTACCAAAATCAACTTGATTTGATTTTGTTGTGTGCAGGGAAAAAGAAGGAATCTATGGTACTTGGACAGTGGTTGTTCAAGGCACATGACAGGAGATTCCACCCTGCTCACAGAGTTCAAGGAGAGAGCTGGCCCTAGCATAACCTTTGGATATGATAGCAAAGGGTTTACTATGGGATATGGCCTGATTTCAAAGGAAAATGTCATCATTGATGAAGTTGAACTAGTTGATGGTCTCAAACACAATCTATTGAGCATCAGTCAACTATGTGACAGAGGGAATATTGTTTCCTTCAATTCTGAAGCCTGTGTTGTTACCAGCAAGAAGGACAACAAAGTGGTTCTAACTAGAGTTAGAAAAGGGAATGTGTACTTGGCTGACATCAACTCTACAGATGCAGAATCAATCACTTGCCTTTTCAGCAAAGCAAGTCAAGTTGAAAGTTGGCTATGGCACAAGAAGCTGTCCCATCTGAATTTCAAGATAATGAATGATCTAGTCAAAAAGGACATAGTTAGAGGAATGCCTCTAGTGGAATTTTCAAGGGATGGACTGTGTGATGCTTGTCAGAAAGGAAAGCAAAAGAGAGCATCATTCAGTAAGAAGCTTGAATCAGCAATTGATGAACCATTACAACTGCTACACATGGATCTTTTTGGACCAGTCAATGTATTTTCAATTTCAAGAAAAAGATATTGCCTAGTGATTGTAGATGATTTCTCAAAGTTTTCATGGACTTATTTTTTTTGTTCAAAGGATGAATCTAGTGAAATCATTATCAATCATATCAAGCAAGTCAACAATCATCCAGATTTCAAAGTAAGGAATATCAGGAGTGACAATGGAACTGAGTTCAAGAATTTTACCATTAGGTTGTCCAGTGAAGAAAATGGGATCATGCATGAGTTCTCAGCTCCAAGGACTCCACAACAAAATGGTGTGGTGGAGAGGAAGAACAGATCACTAATTGAAGCTGCAAGAACAATACTTGAAGAGTCAAAACTCTCAACATATTTTTGGACTGAGGCTGTTAAATGTGCATGTTACACTTAGAATATTTCTCTAATTAATCAAGAAAAAGGCATGACTCCCTATCAATTATTCAAGAGAAGAAAACCAACTTTAAATTTCCTTCATGTCTTTGGTTGCAAATGCTACATTCTAAGGAATCAACCTGACCACATAGGCAAGTTTGATGCAAAGGCTGATGAAGGGATATTTGTTGGTTATTCTGCTGGAAAATCATATAGGGTCTACAATCTAAGAACCAACATTGTTATGCAATCTATGCATGTTGTGTTTGATGATAAAAAGATTGATGGACTAACAGATGAGGGTCACCATGAAGGACTCAAATTTGATAACATTGAGATATATTGTGATGACAGTGAAGATGAGAATGATGGAGAAGACTCTTCAAAAAGGACTCAAAATTTGCCTTTGGATATTGCACAAAATGCTGCATCAGTTGAAAGTCATAACTCATCATCCATTGACAGAAGTAATGCAGCATCCATTGAAAGAAAAAGTGCATCATCCGTTGAAGTACATAATGGAGCATTCGTTGATCATAGTTCATCAACGGATAATCAAATCAGATCATCAATTAATAGAACTCCTAGTTCCCTGCAAAGGACCAACAACTCAGGGGGAGTCTCAACTAATCAACACTATATCTCACATCATGACAATACTGAGGCCACCTCATCTAGAGCTAATCTACCACCTCAAAGGAAATGGACCAAGAGTCATCCCTTTGAACTGATCATTGGTGATGCGACATCTAAAGTGCAAACAAGAAGGGCTACTCAAGATGAATGTCTATACAGTAGCTTTCTATCACAGGAGGAACCTAAGAGAGTGGAAGAAGCTCTATTAAATCCAGATTGGATTTTAGCAATACAAGAAGAGGTAAACCAATTTTAGAGGAACAAAGTATGGAAGCCGGTACCCAAGCCAAAGAACAAGAGGTCTATGGACACAAAATTGGTGTTCAGAAACAAGATGGATAAAAATGGCATTGTTATAAGGAATAAAGCTAGATTGGTTGCCAAGGGCTACTCTTAACAAGAGGGAATAGATTTTGATGAGACATTTGCTCCTGTTGCAAGACTTGAAGCCATCAGAATTTTTCTAGCCTATGCAGCCCATGCCAGTTTCAAAGTCTATCAAATGGATGTCAAGAGTGCATTTTTGAATGGAGAATTAGAGGAAGAAGTCTATGTGAGTCAACTTCCAGGGTTTGAAGATCCAAATTTTCCAGACCTTGTGTATCATCTGTTGAAAGCACTCTATGGACTAAAGCAAGCACCTAGAGTCTGGTATTAGACTTTGTCAAAATTTCTTCTAGATAATCACTTCACTAGAGGTACTGTTGACAAAACTCTTTTCTTTAGAAATGTTAATGGCTCTACAATACTTGTTCAAATTTATGTAGATGATATTATATTTGGTTCTACAGATGATAAACTTTATAAAAAGTTTGCTAATTTGATGTAAAAATATGAAATGAGCATGATGGGAGAACTAACTTATTTTCTTGTTTTACAAGTTAAACAAGTTAGTGGTGGAATTTTCTTTAGTCAAACTAAATATATTTATGATCTTTTAAAGAAGTTTGACTTAATGGAATGTTCATCTGCAAAAACTCACATGGCCACTGCCACTAAGCTTGTATTAAACAAGGCTGAAAAGTCTGTGGACATTACAAGGTATAGAGGCATGGTTGGTTCACTTCTATATTTAACTACTATTAGACCTGATATAATATTTGCTACATGTCTTTGTGCTAGATTTTAAGCTGATCCTAGAGAATCTCACTTAGGTGCTATTAAGAGAATTTTCAGATATCTCAAAGGGACTCCAAATCTAGGAATTTGGTACCCTAGAGAGTCTGGTTTTGATCTAATTGGCTACTCAGATGCAGATTATGCATGTTGCAAAATAGACAGAAAAAGTACAACTGGCACCTGTCAATTTCTAGGGAATAAGCTTGTGTCATGGTTTAGTAAGAAGCAAAATTATGTTTCTACATCAACAGCAGAGGCTGAGTACATTGCTGCTGGTAGTTGTTGTGCACAGATATAATGGATGAGGAATCAACTATTTGACTATGGGCTAAATGTTGACAAAATTCCAATATTCTGTGACAACATAAGTGTCATTGCCATTACTAAAAATCTAGTGCAGCATTCAAGAACCAAGCACATTGACATCAAATACCACTTTATAAGGGAACATGTGATGAATGGTACAGTGGAACTTCATTTTGTTCCAAGTGAAAAACAAATTGCAGACATATTTACCAAGCCACTTGATGAATCAACATTCACAAGGTTGGTAAGTGAGCTAGGTATGCTTAATTATTCTTAAATTTATGTCCAAATTGTAATTTTTCATGCAGCCTGAAATGAATTTGTTGCAAGAGCAAAGTTGGCTTTAAGTAAAGTTTATTCTATCAATGGATATTCCCTATCCGTTGAAAGCCAAAAAATTTCTATCAACGGATGTCCATTATCCGTTGAAAGACAAATACAATTCTGGAAATTTTATCCTTCGATGGATAAAACTGTGTTACTCTTCAATGGATGACAGTTTTCCTTATCCGTTGAAGTGTCACATCAGTCGATTCAAGTGAATCACAGTCGTTGATTCTATTCTCTAATTCGTTGATACATGTATTCAGCTGTATGTATATGTATTAACGGGTAGTTTTTAGAATACCTACAGTTTTACTTTAATTCTTAAACGGCTGTAATTTACCCAAAATATTGTTTGATCATTTTCTTTATGTTTTAATTTGAGAAAGTATAAAAGCCCTTTTGATTTCTTATTTTCACTTTACGCTTTCTTGAATTTTCAAAAACTTTTACTCTCCTTCTCTCCCAAAACTCTCAATTTTCTCTGCAACTTCATACCCACAAAAATGGCACCAGTAGTAAAAATGATGTCCCAATCCGGGTTTGTCTATGAGAAGAATAATTTCATAGCATTGACGGAAAAGAATAAAGCTCACTCAGACTATCACAAGATGATGGACTACATCAAGAACTGTAAACTAAGCTATGCAATGCTGGAGGCCTCAACAATATAATGTGAGGTAGTTGAGGAGATATGGACAACTGTTGAGTTCAACTCCACTGATATGACCATCTCCTTCACTCTCAAAGGTAAGGACTACTGTATTAACTCTGATGATATACAGTCTTGCTTTAAATTACCTGAAAATAATGCCATGACACCACATGTTGATAGTGATGTATCTAGCATATTAGATTCCATAGGCTATTCCCTTAATTCCACTAGTTTAGGTAGTATTAAGAGAAAATACCTTAGGAAGGAGTGGAGTTTTCTCAATGATGCCTTTATCAAGGTTTTCTTTGGGAAAATTAGCAATTTTGATGCTATAACTTCAGCTCTTGTTAATATGCTCTATATGCTAGTTTCTGATAGGTACTATAATTTTAGCAACTATGTTATGCTAGAATTAGGTACCAGATTAGGTAAAAAGGCTAATAGAGCTCAAAACATCTATTATGCTAGATTCTTTATGTTATTGGCTAACCATGTTGCTGAAGGTTTGGTCATCAATAATGAGAGTAATAAGCTCAAATGCTGGGTACAAGAGAAGAGGGTCCTTGTAGACCTTCTAAGGATTGATCTCAACAGCAAGGTGCCATTGGTACACTTACCAATAATGGATGCACCTCAGGTAAGTGAGGTAAATACTTCTTCAACTCCTAATACTTCCAACCCTTCCATTTCTTTGTCTTCAATTATGGCCATGGGATCTGTGTCAATGCCCCAACATATTCCTACCAAGTCCACCAAACCCAAAATTTCCAAATCCAAGTCCAAGAAAGCCACCTCTGTTGTCTCTCAAAAGACAACAGTTGTAATAACTACTATAAACCCTGAGGGGAGTGAACAGGGTGTTAGTGGTGAGGGAAGGGGTGAACATAAAGAAAACCCCCAGAATAAGGTAGGAGAGGTTAGTGTTACCCAAACTAGTCAAGCCCCAGTCTCTCAAAAGACTGTGGTGGTTGAAAATGATTCAGACTCATCCCTAGTTGCACCCTCCCAAAAGGGTGTAGCTATTGAAAATAGTCCCCAACCAGGGACACAGAACAAAAGAGGGAGGGACACTGAAGCCAAACACTCACCCATAAAATCCTTCACAAGGAGAAAGAAGGTCAAAACCCTAGATTCATCATTGGGTGCGCACACTGCACAGATACAATCACTTGTATCTATGCCTTCCCAAATTCAGTTTGATGTGCCTCCAACAAATATGGAGTCTCTTTTAGATAATTTTTCTATCCATGGTAGTTGTCCATCTCTGTTTCATTCAATATCTTACAAAGATACAAATTTATACTCCCTCCATCGCAAAATAGTAGTCTCTTTTAGATAATTTTTCTATCCATGGTAGTTGTCCATCTTTGTATCCTATGCTAATTTATTACAAATTTTCAAAATTACCCTCTCCTTTTTTCAATGCAACTCCACTCCTATGTGCATTAAATAAGGGTAAATTTTGAAAAGTATTATCATTCAACTAATTTTTCTTAATATGCGTTGTTTTGTCAAAAGTGACTAATAAAATGGGATATATGGAGTATTAGATTAATTTTACTGTCATATTTCTACGGTTATAAAATTCAACTTCTACCACTAACAAAAGTTTTAAAAAGTTTCACAACTCAATGCCGACAACTTATTTTGAAAATAAAATCGGGGAAAATGTATTAAATAATATGTATGACGTTTGTGTTGCCACTATCACTTAGAATTCATAAAGCTCAGCCCAATTCATTAGAAGCTCATTAATCACACAACAATATTTATAGAACTTTACATTTCCAATAAACTAAATTTACTGTAAATAATCTTTTCTCATATTCTTTTTGCATGAATGAATAGTTGTTACTACTTATATATAGTTAAGCTTTTGAATTAAATTATTTTTGTCAATTTGTTATGCATGGAACTTGAATCAACATTTACAAAGATTGATTTGAACTTCTGAAGGGGGAGAGGAACGTTGGATTAAATTAAACTAAGATTCCAAACAAAAATAATTTTATTAGTACATCGAGGATTAAAAATTAAAAAACCCAAGTCTTACTATATCAGAATACAAAATATGTTGGATAATCTCAAATAATAAGTTGTTTATTTCAATTTATTTTAATTAATGTTTTGTGTTTATTTGTTACATGACTGAGTCATGGTGTCTATTAGGAGATTTTATAAGAAAAAAAGTAGTAGAGTACGTGCAGGGAAGTTATTGCTGTTAGTCCTTATTTTTAGCATAGCAGTTTGTTTTTCTATTACTTCTTGGTTGTAACCTACAAAAAAAATAATATAACAAGTTTTGGCATTCGTGCTAATACAAGCGTTTTACAGTCATACATACATTTTGTTTTCAAGATCTGGTATCAGAGCAAGGATGTCAACAGCAGAGATAAACAAGGTGAAAGGTGGATCGTTCGGACTAACATATTCAATGTTGTCTAGAGGAAACTACACAGCTTGGGCACTCAAGATGAAAGTTTACATGCAGGCTCAGGGAGTTTGGAGTGCAATTAAACCCAGTGACCCAAAGGTAGCAGTCGACGAGAAAATAGACAAGATTGCGTTGGCAATGTCGTATCAAGGCATTCCAGAAGAAATCTTGCTCTCTGTTGCAGACAGAAAAACCTCGAAAGAAACATGAGAAGCGGTAAAGACGCTTTGTCAAGGCGCAGAAAAGGTGAGAAAGGCAAGGGTTCAAACCCTCAAGGCGGAGTTTGAGTCTCTCAGTATGAAGAAGACAGACATGCTCGATGATTTCTATATGAAGCTGAACGGAATCGTGTCCAATGTACGAGCATTGGGTGAAGATATGAAGGAGTCAGACGTAGTCAAAAGACTACTGAGAGCGGTTCCATCTAAGTTCTTACATATCACTTCCATAATGGAACAATTCAGTGACTTAGAGACTATGAACGTAGAGGAGGCTATGGGTTCATTGAAGGCACACGAAGAGAGAGTAAAGGGCAAGACGGACACAGGTGAGACAAGGCTCATGCTTACCGAGGAAGAGTGGCAAAAGAGAGAAAGTTCTGAAGGGAAACTGCTACTTACTCGTGAGGAATGGCTCAAGCGTTCAGGAAAGGGAGGAACTGGGGGACACACCTCATGTTTTAGAGCTCGAGGAGTGCAGGATAAGAGCAAAATCCGGTGCTTTAATTGCAACATCTATGGGCATTTCGCTGCAGAGTGTAGAAAGCCAAGGCGTTTGAGAGATCAAAGGAAGGAATCGAACCTGACTCGAGTAGAAGATGATGACGAACCAGCATTGTTATTGGTTGAGCACACCAAGGATAAGACAAAGTTGTTGGTTCTCGATGAAGGAGGAGTGAAACCAATGTTGAGGTCTGGCTTGGAGAGCGTAAAGGAGGAATTGAATCTGTGGTATCTTGACAACGGAGCCAGTAATCATATGTCCAGGCAGAAATCAAGGTTCTATTCACTAGATGAGGGAATGACAGGTAGAGTTAAATTTGGAGACGGTTCAGTTGTGGAGATCAAAGGGAAAGGAACGATTGTTTTGAAATGCAAAAATGGTGAAGAAAGGACTCTCAAGGATGTGTATTTTATTCACAGCCTACGCAACAACATCATTAGCTTAGGACAATTGTCTGAGGAGGGAAAACAAGTCACAATTAAAGGTGACTATATGTGGGTCCATGAAGAGAATGGGAAGTTGCTGATGAAAGTAAAAAGGTCTGCAAACAGACTATACAAACTCATCCTTGAGTCTGAAAAATCAAGGTATTTGATGTCAAAGGCAGAAGAAGAATCCAAGTTGTGGCACGCACGTTTGGGGCATGTAATTTATCAAGCAATGACACTCATGACCAAGGAGAAAATGGTTAAGGGGCTCCCAAAAATTATAAATTCAAAAGGAGTGTGTGAAGGTTGTTTTCTGTCAAAGCAGGCAAGGAAGCAACAGCCAACAAAGTCAACATTCAGTGCATCCAAAGCTTTAAAGCTAATACATGGCGACTTGTGCGGGCCAATCACACCCACGACAGCTGCTGGCAACAGGTATGTATTCTTGTTAGTTGATGATTTTAGTCGTGTTATGTGGGCATATCTACTCAAAAGCAAGGATGAAGCTTTTGATGCGTTCAGAAAATTCAATGCACTAGTTGAAAAGGGGACTGACAAAAGGATCGAAATTCTCAGAACAGACAGAGGTGGTGAGTTTGGATCGAACAATTTCAGATTGTATTGTGAGGAGAATGGTATAAAACGATACTACACTGCCCCTTATACGCCACGGCAAAATGGGGTTGTGGAACGTCGTAATAGAACTGTTATGGAGATGGCTCGCTGTTTGTTGAAAGAAATAGTTTTGCCTGTAAAATTCTGGGGGGGAAGCAGTCAGGCACGCGGTGTATGTATTGAATCGTTTACCAACAAGAGCACTGACTGATATTACTCCATATGAGGCATGGACGGAACAAAAACCGGATATATCACATATATGTGTGTTTGGTTGTGTTGGGCATGTGAAAATTCCCAGTCAACACACGTCCAAGCTGGATGATCGAAGTATTCGAGTCATAAATCTCGGGAAGGAACCTGGTACCAAAGGTTATAGGTTGTACAGTCCTACTAAAGACCAAGTACTGGTGATTAAAGACGTTACCTTTGAAGAGAACAGAGTATAGGAGTGGGATGAAGCTGAAACTAAAGGAGATGAACAAATGGTCACATTCAATATTGATGGTTTACAGGAGGATGATGGCAGTGACACAGGTGGAGACGAATACACGGGACGACCAGAGAGTCCTATGTCATCACCTGCAACACAGAAACTGCATGTTGAGGATTATGATGATAGTGTAACACCGAAGAAAACCAGGATGCTTTCAGAAGTTTATGACGATACAGTCCTACTAAAGACCAAGTACTGGTGATTAAAGACATTACCTTTGAAGAGAACAGAGTATGCGAGTGGGATGAAGCTGAAACTAAAGGAGATGAACAAATGGTCACATTCAATATTGATGGTTTACAGGAGGATGATGGCAGTGACACAAGTGGAGACGAATACACGGGACGACCAGAGAGTCCTATGTCATCACCTGTAACACAGAAACTGCGTGTTGAGGATTATGATGATAGTGCAATACCGAAGAAAACCAGGATGCTTTCAGAAGTTTATGACGATACTGAAAATATAGTTCTAGACGAGGAGCTATATCTTATGGGGATTGAGGAGCCAGCAAATTACGGAGAAGCTGTAAAGGATCAGAACTGGCGAAGAGCCATGGATGCAGAGATAGAGTCCATAAAGAAAAATGGTACCTGGTCTCTTGTCGAGCTACCAGCAGGGAAAAAAGAAATAGGTTTGAAATGGGTTTTCAAATTGAAGAAAGACGCAACGGGAAAGGTGATAAAACATAAGGCAAGCCATATAGCGAAAGGTTACGCACAAGAGCACGGTATAGATTACGAAGAAGTGTATGCTCCAGTGACTCGCTTAGAAATGGTGCGTCTGCTGTTGGCACTAGCTACAAAGAGAAAATGGGAGGTGCATCATTTAGATGTGAAGACTGCATTTCTTAATGGTGAAATCACAGAGGACGTGTACGTATCTCAGCCTGAAGGGTATAAGAAACAGGGGCAAGAGAGACTGGTGTACAAGTTAATCAAGGCCTTATATGGCCTTCGACAGACACCAAGGGCCTGGTACGCGAATCTCAATCAGCGTCTCAAGAGTCTAGGTTTCAAACGATGCTCATACAAGAACGCAGTTTATATAAGAGGAAAGGGAAACGAGAGTCTGATCATCGCTGTCTACGTCGATGACATATTGGTCACAGGGGCTGACTTAGCTGGAATTCAAGAGTTTAAGACGCAGATGGGAATGAAGTTTAGAATGACAAACCTGGGAAAGCTCAGTTATTACTTGGGGATTGAGGTAGAACAGAATGGAGGCCATATCATTTTGAAACAAACAGCTTATGCAAGCAAGATTTTAGAGAAGGCTGGAATGAAGGATTGTAATGCTACCAAATACCCGATGAACCCTAAGGATCATATAAGCAAGGATGAACTTGGGAAGGTGGTCGACTCTACTATGTACAAGAGTTTAGTTGGAAGTTTACGTTACTTAGTTAACACCCGTCCAGACATTGCCTATGTCGTAGGGGTTGTTAGTCGCTATATGGAACGGCCAACTGCTCTTCATTTGAATGCTGTGAAAATGATTTTGTGGTATTTGATGGGCACACTGTAATTCGGACTCGTATATACAGAGAATGGAAAAAATAGCATCATTTCTGGGTACTCAGACAGCGACATGGGAGGTACTGTAGATGATAGGAAGAGCATCGGGGGAATGGCATTTTATTTAAATGAGAGCCTCATATCTTGGGTATCACAGAAGCAAAGGTGTGTGGCTTTATCTACTTGTGAAGCTGAACTCATGGCGGCCACTGCTGCAGCCTGCCAAGGAATCTGGTTGAGAAATGTGCTTAACCAAATCATAGCAGATCAGATCGGGCCTATTGTTCTCTATATTGATAACATGTCAGCTATCGACTTGGCCAAAAATCCGGTGTTTAATGGGAGGTCCAAACATATTGATATTCGTTATCATTTTATCCGTGAATGTTTTGAGAGAGGTGAAGTCATAGTTAAGCACGTAAGTAGCGAAATACAGCGAGCTGATAGTCTAACCAAGGCAATGACAACCATGAAGTTTGAAAGAATGCGCAGGCTTCTTGGAGTACAGCAGGTAGACAAGGAGATTTGAGATTAAGGGGGGAATTGTTGGATAATCGCAAATAATAAGTTGTTTATTTCAATTTGTTTTAATTAATTTTTTGTGTTTATTTGTTACATGACTGAGTCATGGTGTCTGTTAGGAGATTTTATAGGAAATAGAGTAGTAGAGTACGTGCAGGGAAGTTGTTGTTGTTAGTCCTTGTTTTTAGAATAGCAGTTTATTTTTCTATTACTTCTTGGTTGTAACCTGCAAAAAAAAATAATATAACAAGTTTCGGCATTCCTGCTAATACAAGCATTTTACAGTCATACATATATTTTGTTTTCAAGAAAATATTCATCATTTAACAAGGTTAATCATATATCGAAATTTTACTATAACACGTCTTGGATTTTTCATGTATACACTACAGATGTATACTATCAAAATTATAAGGACTTGAGTCCATGTTGACTATCAAGTTCGAGGCTCATTAAGTGGGTAAAGTTTTTCTATAACTATAGATGATGCTTTCCATGCAAGACCCAGACCTTGCAGGCTCTAGTAAATCTCCAACCCCTCCCACCCTTGGAATGTTAAGATAGAGCTTCTGAACCTTGATCTTCATCATAAGGTTTTCCAGATTCAATTCTAATGACATCGCAATTTTCCACCGAAAAAGGCTTGTTGCTGCAAAACGGGGGTAGAAGAATTGGGATTAATTATGAGAACACGAACACATAATATAACTTAAATGGGCATACATTCAAGTAAAATACTTAATGACATTTTCCCAGAATACAACTTTAATGATATGACACCCTTCTAAGTTATTTATATATTGGAAAACTACATTTGATCCTTGCTCCAAATAGTTGAAGAACTAAAAAATGGATAAAAAAATTATTTTCAAAATTAGGTCATTCAGAAAACTTGAAATGCACAAAAATAAGAAAAACAAGAAAAAGGAACTTAAAACAAAAACATTTGTGTCAAGAGTTGCAGCTGAAAACACTAAAAATGTAGAAAGACTTGGAACACAAACTGAGCAAAAAAGAATTTAAAATAAAAAAAATATATGTCAAGAAACATACAGTTAAAAACACCGTTCATCTTGCGAAACATGCTTGTTGGGCTATCAAATTTTGATTGCAAGGATACAAAAACATTTAGTACCGTACGATTATGGTAGGGACACAAAAATGAATTTAACATCAAAATTTAGAGCGTTCATTGAAACACTGATAGGTCACAAGCTGGGGTATAATAAGCTATAAGAGGATGTTGAATAGCTAATTACCAAATTAAAAATTTATCATGGCATTTTAAAAAATTATTTTCTCCTTATAAAAAGATTACTTACAACAAGTAATTCAAAGTGCATAATTTAAAATAGAGAAAAAAAGATTACCAATACAATCAATATATCCTCGTTCGCGATGGCGTAAACACTAAAGGATCTGCTCACCCCTACTCCACCTACTCCAGTCCCTGAACTCCTCCACAAACTCGAGATTTTTACCATCATAAATAAATTCATTTATAGTAGGCGGAGAAGCCTATTACAATAATATTTATTTACCTTAGACCTTGGCTTCATGTTGACACGTCAAAATACAATAGATGCCCACTACTTGAATTATCTCAGATTGATCAAGAAGAGAGTGAACTACTTCACAGTACTGCCAAGGAGAATTAATGATGTCTATGTTAAGGAAGTTGTCATGTTGTTAGATGACAACATTAAAATCTGGCACCTTCAGTATGACACCTTCGAGAGACTAAAATTCACATAGGTTAATGCAATTCTATTTTTGATTGAGAAAAATGGGCCAAACAGTAAGGATCTTCATGACAACTTAATCAAAAAACAGTCACAGAAGCTATAGAAGTATGTCCAAATCCCAAAATTGTGATTTTCCGGACAAGACCTCAAGACATCGAACAACTAATGATATCAAAGGACTTGACCGTGCACAATAGAAGACTAATCATTAAAGTTGCTAAAATGATGCAGAAGAGACCAGGACCTAGGTTAGCTGAAGAAATTATAACTTCAAGAATATTTAAAGACTTCATCAGCGCTGGTCACACTCTTGTCAGAATGTTAGGAGAATTAAGGGTGGAAAAATCATATACTGTAAATTTTCGTTCATAACAAAGTAAATACACTGTACTTGAATTTCATAAAGATTTCATTATCTATCTTTTTTGTATGGTAGGCTTGTTAGTAGACTTAAAGTTTTGCCTAAGTTTCTTACTCACAATTTGGAAAAGATTGTTAGGCAGATGACATGTCTATTCCATCCTAACAAGCCTACTCAAGTGACAATATCGCTTTACGTTGTGAAATGAATTCTACCATTTAGATTAGTGATAGCATTCAAATCTACTTCTCTTGTATTCTTTTCTAGATATCACAATTGTTAAAATAAGTTTAGAGAATTATGTGCAACAGTCTTTGTAAATATCAGTCAGAGAATAAGTCAATTTGGTAGAAGTTAAATGAATATTGTTCAAGCAGCAAATTGAAGAAAGAAGACTTTTGAAGAAAATAGGTTGCACAAATTTCTCTAAATCAATTATAGTGAAGCCCAGAAAAGCTATGTAGTTAAGTCCCTCAAATCTATATAGTGAAGCCCAGTTGAAAGCTATATCGTGATGTCCAATTTCGTACTAGATCGTGAAGTCTAATTATGTGTTATATCATGAAATCAAGAATAAAACAATATTACGAAGTCCACAATCATACCATATCGTGAAGTCCAAAATTGTGTTATATCGTGAATTCCCGAATGAACGATATCATGAAGTCAATGATAATCAGAGTTTACGATATCTTCACTTAGCCTGTTTCATATCAAGAAAAATGAAGGTACAATTTCCATAAATGAAGAAACAAATCATTATAGTACATAATACATGGTGATGGTCCATGTACGGGTTTTAAACCTACACCTAAACTTAAAGAGAAAGAAAAAGAAATGCAAAGCTAAAGATCACGAGCGTGTATAACAGAATCAAGGTGGTACTCAAAAAAAAGCTACAACGTACCCCCATATAGATAGGACAAGTTGATGTAAATAGGTGTGCACAATTTGTAGTACATTGCATTATTAATAGAATGCACATCCCGTTTTTAGTAAAGTGAGAAAATATAGAAAAAAATCAAGTTCTATTTTTCTCTTCTCTGCAAGCAATCTCGAGGGTCGGTTTTTTAGTAGAAGCCAAGAAAAATACCATTATTTTTCTTGAAGTTGTAGTTACAATTTACTTAATATACATAAAGTGCGTAAAATATCTTCATATTTTTACTTGTTTAAATTTTAGCACTTGAAATTTTAGTGCTTTGAGTTTTAAGTTTTAACAATCAATCAAAAGTTTTAAAACTATTCATTCACCCCCTCCCTCTCTACCTAATTTTGAGATACTTGTTTTTTAACAAATGGTATGAGAACAGGCTGTAAATACACATACAGTAAAAGATCAAGATAATGAGTTCTCTGAAGTTAAGTAGTATTTAGATTCCAAAGTTTTACCAAAAGCATTACTCTTTAATGTGAAAGAATAAAGTGATGGTGTTCATAAAAGCCTTTAAACCCATGTACTTGGACATACTGAGGTATGGTCCATTTATTCCTTAAACGGAGATTCTTGAATTTAGTGAAGGAACAACAGTCATGCCATCAAGGTTTGTACCAAAAGATCCAGCAACCTAGCTACAATGAAACTAAGAAAGAAAAAGTTGGTTTGGATGAATGCCTTCAACTCATCATTTGTGACTCTATGATCTGGACATGTTTGTCACTATTGCTCACTTTGGTAGTGCAAAACTCATGTGGGATCATATAGAAGTTCTTTGTGAAGGCACTGAAGAAGTAAGAGAGAATAATAAACATATTTGTGTTTCTCACTTTGAAGCCTTTATGGAAAACCAAAATGAACATATCACTGAGGTTTTTGAAAGATATAATAGAGTCATAAATAATTCTGAACTTCATGAAAAGAGGTACGAAAGAAAGGAGCTAAACATGAAATTTATATTAACTCTTCCAGAACATTTAGAGGCAAGTATTTGGAATATAGAAATGAATTGTTTCTAAATTAAAGGGAATAGAAGAATTTATTTTTATCAAAGAGCTTAAGGGAAATGAATGGATTTAGATAAGATTTTAAAGGCAAAATTTGTGTTTTATGGACCAATAGACAAGTGACACTTGTCAAGCAACCATTGGATAACCTATATATTATGGTTGTTTTGTGAATTCCTGTCGTTTAACTATATTTTTTATAATTAAGATGTACCTTCTTTAGAGTTTGTGTTGCTTATTTTGTTTATTTAAAACAATGATTTTAGGGTTATTTTATATGTTCTACAATCTTTCAAATTGCATACAGATTTTGTTAGATTATTTTATTAATAATCTTAATATATGAGCTTACAAATTAAATACAATTATATTTAATGTCTATTCTATATTTGGACTAATTAAGTGGTCTAAAATAAAGGGTCCAATAACATCTTATTTGGTATGTGCTTTGTAATGTGTAATACCCAATAGTAATCTAATTAGGGTTAATGGGGTCTAATTGGACTGCTATATAAAGAATATAATAGGGTTTTGGTCCCCAAGGCTATTCACAACCTCTACTCCTCTATTCCCATAAGCGAGAGCGAGATACGGCTAAAGGCGAATTAAGTCTGTGGAAGATCAAGTCCCATAATCTGTATACATGTTCACCGTCATGGAATCAGGTACGCTTTCGCGCTACAGTTTTATTATGTAACCTTGATAATATTACATAAGATGATCCGTGTGGTTAATTATTTAGATGTATTAAGATCTAACAAGTGGTATCAGAGCCCTATCTTATATTGAGTTATTAGGGTTGATCATATATTATATTTTATATGATTGTTTATGACTGGAATTATGTGTGAAATCAGCATGTGTAAGTATATTATGTCGAATCCGTGTTTATATTACGTGATTTACTCCATGGGTTTGTAGAGATGTATATTTTTTTACAACTTGTTGGTTATGTATTAACATATAGTTTTTCTGTAAACGGAAATTCATGTGCATGACAATTATTTGACTTGTGTTATAGATTCTTTATGCCTAGTCAGAAGGTATTCACTGTCATGTACAGTTTAGGTATATATCATTATGGAGTAAATATAATTTATTAACATGTACATGATTATCATGGCCTGACTTATGTTCGGCGAATTTTTTTTGGTTTTCCGCGCACGGATGCAATTTTTTTTATATGGAATTAGCGTTTCGGTGTATTTTGGTTCTGTGAATAAAATCATGTTTTAATCAATATATTTATTTAGTTATGAAATATTAATATATTAGGTTATTTATTTTAATATTTTACAATTAATACGAATTTGGGCATTTTTTTGGGAACATATATATTATATGTTGTCCTCTTATTTCGTCAATAGGTGAGTTGAAATAAAATATTGTCAAAGTGATATTTATGTATTTTGTGTTTTGTTAAAGTCAGTGATGAAGTATGCGTATAGAATATTTGGTGTATATAATTATAATTTGTAGTAGTAGTTGTTGTTGTAATATGGAGATTGGTAATTGTGTAAAAATTATTGTAATTTATTATGCATGTAGAATATTTATTATGGGTGTTTTAATTTGTGTAATAGGAAATAATCATTTTTTCGCTTTTTCCAATCTAATTACCAGAAAACCGACCGAACGTTTACATAACCGACCATTTTTTGCCATTTGGTTGCCCAAAACACCGACCATCGGACTACATAAAAGACCACATTTATATTTAAAACCGACCATCTTTCTTAGAGGTGGTCGGTTTTACTAAAGTCGATTATGTCATTTGTTTTTTCTACTAAACTAAACGACCAATGTGTCCATTTTGACAGAGGTCAGTTATGACTGTCTCGATCAATTTTAAATATTTCTTAAATAAATATATCAAATATAAAAAATATTTTGTGCTTATACACACAAGCAAACACATATATATAGACAAGATAGGCCCTTACTTAAAATTAGAACCAAGACCTAATCTCAACCACCCAATTTTTGTATTAACTTTTAATTGGGACCCATCAAAGTCACATATGTATGCTTATATTTTTTTATCTCTCCCATCCTAATCCCCCCAATTTTTGGTCAATTATTATTAAAACCACTTTCGATCTCTCTTTCATTCTCGTCCATCTTGCATATCTCTCTCTCTCTCTTTGTTTGATTTCACATATCTTTTTTCTTAATTATCTTTTTCCCATCTTATTAATTTATCTTGTTTGACCATTTATCTTTTTTCATCAGAAAACCACCAATTTGCAACATAATCTAAAATATAAAGTGAAATGATGACATTGAAGATTGACTCTCGAGAACACGATTATTTTTATGAGTTTGGTCTTTATATAAATAGTGTATGAAATATGGAGATGAAAGTACTAGAAGATGTGAGCTTCGGATTTGATGATAGTTGGTGTATGTTGATTAGTGGATTGAAGTTTTATGATTTCTGAATGCTTATGTGGAAAGTTTTTAAGTGATTAATTTGTGTTACCCAGTAAAGATATAATTATTTAAGGAAGGTTGGATAAAATTATTCCAGTGAATCGAAATCAGGATGTAAGATCAATAACAATTTATTTCGTATGATAAAACTGTTACACACTCTCTCAAGAAATTCTAATATTTTTGATGGAAGTCATCCTCCCGCTTGATCTATTTTTCGGAATCACAATGATTCTCGAGATAAAAGTTAATCAAAATGATAACCTATTCCGTGTTTATATATTACATAGCTAATCTAGCAATTACAAGATATGTGACAAGATAGATTATCTTATTTTCATTCATATCCTAATCAATAGTTATGTTCTTATAAATCAGAAACTGGCAAATAAATATCTCCTCGAATAATGGAACTATATATGAATCAATTGATACTGATTTATTCTATTATCTTAACAACCAGAGATATCCTGATGTCTGTCTACATCATGACGCCATGCAGATCCTGACCTACGGAAAATCCTGACGCCCTCTATATTCCCAGCACAGCATTCTCACCCAATAATTTGTATCTTGGAAATCTTATGCTTTCTTTTATATATTTGGTGAATGCTGTCAAAATTTTATTGGTTTGCGTTAAACTTTTGATGATTTGATTTTAATTTTTGAGATTACTTTTAACTTTCGGTGATTTGCTTTTAAATTTTGGGATTGTTATGATTTCATTCACACTTCTTTCTTATTATCATAAACGACCGTTATCGGTGGGGTTTTGTTTGTTGACATCAACAAACACGTGTTGCCACGTGTGGTAGGTTGACACTTGTAACAAAGACCCTCTTTTACGGTCGATTTTGAGTGCTAAACCTAACCAACTGTCATAACCGACCAAGTTAAAACCAACCACACCCTGTGGTCAGTTTTAAGATTCAAAACATGTCATTTGTATGCATAACCAACCATTTTTTACGATTTGATTGTGTCATGTTTTCATAGTGATTATTCTCAATATTTAGCTAATGAGGACATGCTAAAAATTCATCTTAATTTAATACAATCATTACTAGTATGTAGAAAAAAGTCAAATTATCCACTTTACATTTTTCTTATATAATTTAAATTTAGTGTTTGGTTAACTTTTACCTATATGATTTTGCAAAAAAAGATTTTTTTTAATTATATCCTACTTCTTATTTTCTATAAAAATTATGTAAGAATTTTTTTATTCTAGTTTAATTAAATAAAGCTAAAATATTACTGGTATTTTACCAGTAATATTACTGGTATTACCTAATGTAAGATTTTTACATTACTGGTATTACATAAACATGATAAACTAAAACACAAAGCTAAAATATTTAGAATAGATTCTTCAAATATCACTTCAATAAATATAAATAAAATTACAGTAGTTTTAACTTGACAATTTTTAAAAAAGCTCTAGTAAGATGCTATACCAGTTGGGCTACAAATAATTTCTGAATAGAAACGGAGTGAAATGGGCTCCCCTCTTATATTACATCTAGTAAAATCTAGAAGTTTCTACTCTTTTAAAAATATTATTTTATCCTGCACAGCCTGTTATGTATCATCTAGTTACATCTAGAAGTTTCAATTCATATATATATGCACATCTAGTTACATCTAGAAATTTCTACTCGTATACACACTCATATACACCTGTTTAAAACCCACACCCACACAACAGATAATATATAAAGCATACAATTTTCTATCTCTTATATAAACAATTTGGTATGAAAATTAAAGATAGTTTTAGTGATGAAATCAGGCCGCCGAAGAGGATTATCTATTGGTGTAAACAGCTCTTTCTCTTCCCTCTCCCTCTCCCTTAATTTTGTGTATATATAAGTACATACATGATATTCTTTGTGAACTATATTTTTTTAATAATAAAATATTTACAGGAAACAATGAAGAAAGTGCTCCACAAATCACAAATCATCTTTCTCATGGACAGTAATTTTCAGGTAATTATTTCTAAATTTATGCTATAATTATATTTGTGTTGGTTCTTGTTTTAAAATTATTGTTATTGATTTTTTTTGTTATTATAGAAAATGGTGCTACTTGAATGATGAATTTCTTAGAACCTATATTCCTTCCAACTTCTAGATCTTATACTTTACTATTATAACCGTGTTATAGTAGTGAATGTTATTTTAGTACCAAATCTAGAATAGAGCACAACAATATCAAAAACACAATAAAATTCAACATATATAGTATTATTTCTAATGATAGAAATAATGTTTTATGGTTAAAATTTTAACGGTTACAAATTTCATCTATTAAGTATCTTTTATTCTGAACTAAAAATATGTGTACAGGGGTACTCTTTGGAGAAATTGCTAATGAAGTTAAATGTGAGGAAGTTAGTTCTACCTGCTACTAACCAATCCAGAGATATGTGGATTTTTTTTTTGGTTTTGAAGACATGTCCTCAGAACAGGTATCTACGTTTGTTTTTATTTTAAGCTAGTACTGGGCCGTAGAATAAAAACAAATGAGATGTCCATATTTTAACACGAGAAAATGTGAATTTATAAAATATTTGGAAGATTTAATAATTTACTAAGAAATCTCTATTATCACTTGAAAATCCAAAATCATAAATGACGATATATTAGGTACATATGCTTCACATATACCCCTTTATGTTTTATATTCTTGGCTCTAATTAATTTTCATATTTTTATTTTTGCAGATAAAACATACCAAGAAAATGCTGGAACATGGTTAGCTTCTGGGATACATTGATGCTACACAAAACATATTTGAGGGCACATTTAATAATTCTGCAGACTTTCCAGAATACATCTTCTGCTAAGGTCATCACTGTCTCACAAATTCAGTCCTTCCACTTGTATTCAACCCTTTTCTCTGTAAAACTGATGAAAATCAATTTAATATATAATAATTTATTAAAAGCAAGTTTAATAAGAACTTTTAGCTATGACTTTGTATATGTTTGTAGATATGTGTATAATGTATATAAAGAATGGATTTAGAGAGTGGACATGATCACATTCATTTTGTCTTTTTTTTCTTATTTAATGAAGCCATTTCAAATTTAACTTTTTTAATAATTGAAAAATTAAAGTAACATACTTTAATATTAACTTTATCAGCCTAAGAATGCAAATTTTTAAAGCATGACTCACGAGCACTATTAGTCATGTATTTTTTGACCCAAAACATTTAATCACAAATTAAAAAATAAACTAATACTTAGATATAGCCTTAACAATCAAACATAACAATGAGCATATATGACATTATGAAAATGTCAATAAAGAGAAATGAGTGATATAATGTTTGTGACAAAATTTAGCTATAGACTGAAGAAGACTTATTGATAGTCTGTATCAAGACAATGAGACCAAGAAATATGTTAAGAAATTATATGTGAATATATTCAAAATAATTGTTTATTCACATTTTGTGTGTGTGATTATTTCTTTCAAAATCAAAACTGATGCAATAAAAAATTTAATTTTTGACTTTCAAATTTTAGTCTAGATTCATTGTATAACTATACTTACCTTGGTGGGAGGCTTGTTTTCAGCTCTATATCCTTTGCCTTTTCTTGAATTTCATGAGTGCACAGGGTCCTGATGAGCTCATGACATAGGAGTTTTACAAGTTAATAGTCTTATAGCACATACCTTGTTATTTTCTCTATTATTTTTTCTCTCACTAGCTATATACACTTTATTTTGCTATGGCAAGCAATAGTCACTCTCCCTTCAAATTTTTATTTTTCCTATTGTTTGCCAAGTTGACACATCAATACACATATATAACCAATTTTATATTAACCAACCAAAATTCTTGCATGATACTCTTGAATTGGTTCTTTTAATTTTTGTTCTAAAAAAAAGTCAGTCGCAATGAGAATCTTTGTAAAGAAAATTTTTATAAGGTGTTGATTAATTGATAAATTTTTAGTGCAAAAAATTATCACATGGAAATATTTTTGGGCTTGATTTATCACGGGAAAGACGTGATAAATGTAATTGTTTTGCATTTATTTGGACAAACTCGTGAAACGTCTTAAATAGAGCGTGACCCATGACTCAATTCCAAAAAAATCAGGTACCCTCATTTAAATTTCAGATTTAATTAATTGTAAAATAATTTCTTTCAAAAGTTTTATTTTTCGCAAATTTATTTTCTAACAAAATGTGTTATTGAAGGAGCAAGAAAATTTGGTCAGAAATGAGGTGAGTGAGTGGGTTTGATCGGAGATGATGGCTGCATGGTGGAGGAAGAGGTGGGACGTCGGGAGAAGAGCTGTTGTAGTGGATCAGGGGAGGGGTAGTTGTAAATAATAATATAAATATGTGGTTTATGGATGAAGGCTAGTTTTTATTTAAGATTGATTTTTATTTGACCATGAGCCTATATATATATATATATTTATATAGGGTCGCGCTCCAGTGAGAATTTCTTAAAATGAGAACTGTGAGAACTGGTGATTTATGTAGTTAAAATTGGTGATTTTTTGAAAAGTTGAAATTTCGAATCTGGTAAATTAGTGATTTTGTGCAAACCAAAAATTTTAAATTTTATAAAATCACAAAATTGGACTACAAAAATCATCGGTTCTCATAATTCTCATTTTAAAAAGTTCTCATTTGAGCAAAAGCCTATTTATATATATATATATAGGGGAGGTACAGGGGAGGGTTCAAAAGAGAACCCTGCTTAGTTGGAGAACTAGAGACCGCTTTTAATCACCATTCATTTGATTTAAAATCAAGTGGTCCAGATTTTGTTGTGAGTTATAATAGATGTACTTGATTTGTATACAGGGGTAGTATATTTATTAATACTATATACTATTATATATACATATTTGTACATTATTATTTCCATTTATTTTAAATATGTTTTATGTATAGAGATTTTATTTCCTTTAAGGTTAAATCAACCTTACACATTCCATTTTTATGTAATCAATCAATTCATCATCAATTTATTTTCTTTCCTATTGCAATAAGCATATTTTTAAAAAATAATGAGCTTTAAACATTATCAGTCAAAATGACAAACTAATTTCATATTTTATATTTAAATATAGCTTTGAATCTGAAAATTACTATTCCCTCTGGAAAAGATAGTATCCCTAAAAAATGGAACCTCTAATAGGTAAAAAAAATGGCCACAACCACTTGTATTGTTCTATCCCATTTTCATTTTTCAATGAACATATCTTAATTGTTTTTATCTTTAATTGTTATCCGAAGCTCTGATATTAATCATATGAATAAATTCAGTCAACTCAGTTCACAAACTTTTGCCATGTTGACGAAGATCACTACGATTCAAATTTTACCATAATAATGTTTTGAACTATTTTTTCATGTTAAAGGTATTGGTTGTTCCGATCAGGATGGCATGGGTAAGAGTTCTGGCTTACCTGTAGATAGTGTTGTCCACTTAGGGAAGTTGCTAGACCATAAATGTAGAGATATGGTGATATGGTGCCAGGAACAATTGTAATTTCTGTTACTTCTCTTGCTTCCAAAGTCATGGACATGATGTTTGGGTTCAGTTGTGCTTATTTTATTAACCTCACTTCACCATTTTTGGTGATGGGAATCTGGTGTGAATCTGGTGAATTATATCATAAAATTTGATATTTGTGTTCATATATTATGTTCAAATTTCATATCTTAGTGAGTTTTATTGAAAATTGTTGGTTGTTTATAATTGTCAATGATTTTATGTTTCATATATCCCCCCTCCTATTTCACAGTAATCATTCAAAACTTCACTCACAAACACCTTTGCGGCCTATACATTCAACTCCGATCATCTCATTATTTCATATTATACAAGTTAGTGATTTATGTAATATAAATAGAGATTAAAGATGGATCAGAAAGTTTAACTTTAGGTTATGGTGGCAGACGAAGGTATATCGGAGATGATGACGGAGGTAGATCGGAGATGGTGGGTTTGATTGACTAGTTGTGATGGAAGATGAATATGGTGATCAGAGATGAAGATGGTATTAGCGTTACTGTATTTATAACAAGCGTTTATTTTTTTAATGGGTTGTGCCATTCTAATTAAAAAGGATTAGGCTAATTTCTAGTTTCTATTATAAGGTTGTTTATATATATATATATATATTTGGGTTGTTCAAATAGAAACTGCATTAATAAAAACTAGAAACTAAGGCTTAGCTTATTAAAAATTTTGTCAGCACCCAGCATCATCCCTTTTGTTAGCCCAATACTCTCATTTATCATTAATCGTAATATAATTCATACAATATATACACAAAAACTAATCAGATACTCCTTCATTCTTCTACCATCGATTCATCATAATTAAACACATAAACACTAAAACTTTTTCATAAATATATAAATTATTCACAAACTCTTCTAAGATTAAATTGAAATCACTATTTTATATTACACAAATTACTGAAACATCGGGTAAACACTAAAATCACTAATTTATCTTATAGAAATCACTAATTTGTGCTATAAAATTCAGTAATTTATATTGTAACTTTCAACGGATAATCTTACTTTGTCATCCGTTGAAAGAGTAGCTTATGTTTATGTAACAGCCCACACTTCCGGACTATTAAATCTAAATACCAAAACTTAAATAAAATAGATTCTTATTCGGTAATTCAAATATATCACGAAGGTCAAAGCAGCGGTCAAACTCAATAATCAAAATCATAAAAACAGAGACGCAGCTCCACAAATCCGATAATAATTGTCTAACAGATAATTAAATTTATTCTCTAAAAACAAAATCTTTATTCTAATTCAAATAGCACAAAACGAAGCAGCACAGATCTCCACATAGTTCTCATTCCTTAATTTTAATATGCTCCAAATTCCGAACCTGAAATGTTAAAAGGGGTGAGCTACACAGCTCAGCAAGTACAAATTGACTAACTTTTAAACAGAAAAACAATGGGTGTTTTGATAAAACGATTTTTCTTAAAACAATAATAATTTTGTAAAACATTTTCTAAAATAAATCCAACCCAAAGTTTTATATTTTATAAGTCAGAATTTAAAACAGAACAGAGCAGAATTTATAACAGTACAGATTTTATAACAGATCTGAACAGAATAAAACAGAACGAAACGATAATTCTTATAAATACCACAGTCTTGATCTACGGCCACACTTTGCCAGTAGCCGGCATCTAATTCTTATTCTTATTCTTTATACCACACTTTGCCAGTGGTCGGCATCTAAAGTTCAATAATTACGCGCCCTTAATAGGTATCTAAAGTTGCACACTTGTGCGCCTACTAAGGGTATCTAAGGCTAGTTCCGGAACTATAGCGTAAATTACGAACGGGTTCGAAAACGTAGAGACTGGGTTTCAAAAGATTCTCGTATCTTATTTCTTATACAGTTCGAAACAGAATTCTTTTATCTTACACGAAATTAGAAAATCAGAGTATCAAAACTTTTCCGAGTATAAAAGCAAGTCAAAAAGTACTTACCTCAAAGCCTGACCAGATCTGAATTTACTCTTTTTGACCCTCTAAACGATATTTTCTTGGAAAACACGAAACACGAAAGCTGAAGATAACGAAAAGACCTTTCTGAAAAGTCCAGAATCACTGAATTCTGACTTACGATGAATTTTCTACGAATTTTACAAGACAGCTGATTTTTGCTGAGAAAGTCCTACGAATTTTAATGATAAAAACAAGGAATACGAATATGGTGTATTTATAACGATACAAAACCCTATATCTTAACCTACAAGTTATCCATATTAGAATTGGATCCAAATTTTAGGCTCATTAGTCTAATTCAATTTTAAATCCTAGTCCTTGTCTAATTTTAATTCTTTTTATTTTATTATTCAATTAATAATTTAATTCTAAAAATTACGGGATATTACATACTACCCTCCTTAAAAAGAATTTGGTCCCCAAATTCCCAACAATCCTAAAGTTTGAGACACATCTACCCCATCTACCCCATGATCTACCAAAGGTCAAACTATGGTCTACAAGATCGAATCCTAGGGAATGTACTAGTCTCATACCTAATACACTCCGAAAGACAGCCTGCTCTGATACCAACTGTAACAGCCCACACTTCCGGACTATTAAATCTAAATACCAAAACTTAAATAAAATAGATTCTTATTCGGTAATTCAAATATATCACGAAGGTCAAAGCAGCGGTCAAACTCAATAATCAAAATCATAAAAACAGAGACGCAGCTCCACAAATCCGATAATAATTGTCTAACAGATAATTAAATTTATTCTCTAAAAACAAAATCTTTATTCTAATTCAAATAGCACAAAACGAAGCAGCACAGATCTCCACATAGTTCTCATTCCTTAATTTTAATATGCTCCAAATTCCGAACCTGAAATGTTAAAAGGGGTGAGCTACACAGCTCAGCAAGTACAAATTGACTAACTTTTAAACAGAAAAACAATGGGTGTTTTGATAAAACGATTTTTCTTAAAACAATAATAATTTTGTAAAACATTTTCTAAAATAAATCCAACCCAAAGTTTTATATTTTATAAGTCAGAATTTAAAACAGAACAGAGCAGAATTTATAACAGTACAGATTTTATAACAGATCTGAACAGAATAAAACAGAACGAAACGATAATTCTTATAAATACCACAGTCTTGATCTACGGCCACACTTTGCCAGTAGCCGGCATCTAATTCTTATTCTTATTCTTTATACCACACTTTGCCAGTGGTCGGCATCTAAAGTTCAATAATTACGCGCCCTTAATAGGTATCTAAAGTTGCACACTTGTGCGCCTACTAAGGGTATCTAAGGCTAGTTCCGGAACTATAGCGTAAATTACGAACGGGTTCGAAAACGTAGAGACTGGGTTTCAAAAGATTCTCGTATCTTATTTCTTATACAGTTCGAAACAGAATTCTTTTATCTTACACGAAATTAGAAAATCAGAGTATCAAAACTTTTCCGAGTATAAAAGCAAGTCAAAAAGTACTTACCTCAAAGCCTGACCAGATCTGAATTTACTCTTTTTGACCCTCTAAACGATATTTTCTTGGAAAACACGAAACACGAAAGCTGAAGATAACGAAAAGACCTTTCTGAAAAGTCCAGAATCACTGAATTCTGACTTACGATGAATTTTCTACGAATTTTACAAGACAGCTGATTTTTGCTGAGAAAGTCCTACGAATTTTAATGATAAAAACAAGGAATACGAATATGGTGTATTTATAACGATACAAAACCCTATATCTTAACCTACAAGTTATCCATATTAGAATTGGATCCAAATTTTAGGCTCATTAGTCTAATTCAATTTTAAATCCTAGTCCTTGTCTAATTTTAATTCTTTTTATTTTATTATTCAATTAATAATTTAATTCTAAAAATTACGGGATATTACAGTTTAAATAAGTTTTTGTAGCACATTCTTGTATACTGTAATGTCTTAGAGAATTAGAGGTTGTAGGATATTCTAAGTCATGTTGACTACTAGAATGATATGCAAAATAGGTTGTAATTTTGCATAAACGAAATTGTGTCAACTATTATGGAAATACTTTCAACAGATGATTCTAAAAGGCTTCAACGGATGACTCAAGATACTCTCAATGGATGATCCAATAGATACTCAACGGATAATCTACAAAGTCTAGACGGATAACAAATTCAAATAACAGTTAAGAGTGATTTGACAATCACATGGGTTGATTATATACAAAAGGAAGGTGGCAGCCTATTTGCAGGTTTATGAGAACAAAAAAGCATTTTCATTTCCATGCTTACTTGAAGAAATACAAAGATGCTGGATAGAGATATGAAGAAACATATGATTAGACTTAGACATTTTGTTTTATATGTTTGTCTTTTTCATATATAACTTGGTGATATATAAACCAAGAGTAGCAAGTAGATTAAAAAATCGATTGAACTAAGAAATATAAAAAACTATATCTGTTAGAATTTTCTCTGTTCTTTCTTTGTAACTTTACTTATAAGCAGCTGTATGCATTCTTGCATCACAAATTTCTAAATCAATATATATCTCTGGTGGAAAAGATCAATCCCCGAGAAAGTTTTTAAATCTTTGTGTTTAATTACTTTGTTTCTTGAATACATATATATTAAAGGGTTTTTAGCACATAAACGCAGCGAAAACATAAATTTAATCTTAAAAAACCGAAACCCTCCGCAGGATCCATGCGAAAAAATAATATTTAAGTCGTAGTTCTGTATGTTTACCTTAAGAAGTTTTACGTTAATGGAAAGATGGAGATCTTTGATAGCGATCCAAGAATGATGAACGGAGATCCTTAGCAGCTGTTCCTCAAGTGTGAAGCACTCCACCGGTATCCACCAAGAAAACGATGTAATGAAGGAGGAGGAGATGGGGAGAATTAGGATTTTGTAAATCTTTTTGGTTGAGGCAAAAATAGGGTTTATAATATTATATTTATAGGTAAAATTTTCAACTGAAAATTTTCCCATAAAATATTATTATTATTAACCCTTTATTATTCTCACTAATAATTAAAACACCTTTTAATTATTAATTATTTTTCTAAACTCTTTAGAAATAATTCTCTCACTTGATTTAATTTCCAAAAATTAAATTCTTAATTAATAATATTAAGAACCTTTTCTTAATTAATTTATAATCAATTAAATCTCATTTAATCAATTATTAAATTTGCCAATTAATTATTTATTTCATAAATAAATAATTATCAACCATTATTAATTAATTCCTCCACCATTAAATCATTCTCTTTTATGGTGTGACCCTGTAGGTTCAATATTAAGCCGGTAGTAGAAATAAATAATAATAAAACTATTTTATCATTATTTATATAAATTCTCTAATTCATTAAATATGATTAATTAATTAATCATATTTATTCTACATCGTGATGGATACTTCTCAACATATCGCGACTATCCGGATAATACGAATTTACTGCTTAGAATACCAAGAACCTATCCAGTGAGTAGTTACCGTACAATTAATTCCTTCTACCCTGCAATGTCACGATTAAATACAAGACATGGAACTTGTGTCAAGCCTATCTTATTTAATCACTTGCTTTCCCATTCACTATGCTTAGTTCTATTTAATGTAAATTAGAAACTCCTTTCTAATTACATTCACTCTCGCCAGAGATTCCTGAACTAACATAAGTGGATCAGCATTGAACATTCTCTTCCTACACTGTAAGGGGTAGATCCTTTATTGATCATACACTATCTTCGTGTACAAATTCCTATACCCAGTAGAGCCCTTATAATTGTCCCTTGAGACTAAGAACTAAACCAAAGCATAGTTCAGTGTACACAAGATGATTATGATGGCCTCAAGTCTAAGGATACTTGTACAACTATCACTATGTGAACAACTGCTGACACGTGAGTGAACTCCATCAGTTGTTCAGCTGTGTGAGTACGAAAGGTGTGGGGTAGTTCCCATAACCACATCAGCAATACATTAAAATTTAATATTTATATAGTAATGTTTCTAAAAGTAGAAAAAAGATTTATGGATCGAATTCTAGGAATTACATATTAAATTAAGTATCTACATTCTAAATATTCTGTATAAAACTCAAATTGATGTAATTTTATTAAGTTTACCTTTTTTATATTTAATTATGTTCATGTCAACACTATATTCCCTAAAAGCTAGTCACATGTATATATGCTTGCTTGTGCATCATAATTTTAATTGCATTGATTTTCTTGGGATGAGGATTAACGATTCACTGATCTCATGTAATCGTTTAAATAGCATAATAACTCGTGCGAGGCACGGGTCATTTTCTAGAGTGTTTTTTTACATCATGCAATTATAGTGTTTGTAGAGCAATTCCAACAGTCAAATTTTGAAGAAACGGGGATAAAATTTCTCTCCAACAACCTCCATATCCCCCTCTATAACATTAGTAGTTTCGAATGCTTCCTCAATTTTAGTTCCTCACTTTTAGGAGTGAATATCCCCTCAACTATTATTATATTATATTTTTCTTACCCGTTATTTTATATTTAATGAATGAATATAAACAGGGTAGTAAGCGTATGTTTAAAACGAAATGATTAAACTTAATCTATAGAATGTCGTTAGTATGTTTACAAATAAAAAAGTTACAAATTAACATATATGTTGAATACAGAGTTGACCAAAATTTTAAATTTTACTTAAATAAACTATATGTACTGCTTTATATTATTACTGAGTTCACTACTAACTTACAATTAACTTACTCAATTTAAAAAGATAAAAAATGCATAACTGAAGTCAGAATGACTTGCAATCATAATATACAATAATGTAAAATTTACATTATTATTAATATTAAAGTTGATTTTAATGAAAAATATTAGTTTTTGAAATTCAACGTATATATGTATGGGAAAATTTTAGTTTTTTAGTTACACTACTGTTAAGAAAGTAAAATTAAGTTATATGTATGTGTGTGTTAGCATGTAAATTATTGTATGTTACATCTCTTAGTAATTTATGATGGTTTCAATTATTTATATGCTAAATATCTGATTTATGTACATGTATAATCATTATTAACATCTAGTGAGATAATTGATCACTTAAATAACATGTTTTTATAATTATTCAAAAATTAAAATTATGTAATAAATAAATTGCTATAATTTATATATGATATTCACATTATCACTGATAAACAATCCATATCTATTTTTTACATAACCAGGTATCAATCATGGTTGTAACATAAAAATGAATTATATATTTTTAAGACTTATTATTGATATTCATGATTTTTTTTTCAAGAATTCGAAAGAAAAATTGTATTTATATCGTTATTTAAACCGTTTTAAAGTGTCTTTCATTACGACTCTAATATTTCTTCATATAATAATTTGATAACATTTTATACTATTCTTCTAAAATTACAAATTTTCAGTTCGATAAAGTATTATAAATATCAATTGAACTGGTTAATTCCTTCAAATTATTAAACAATATATGTTTTTTCCTTAAATAATATAAAATGCATTGAACCAAATGCTACAATATAATATAGATATAACTTTTATTTGAATAATTCAAAATATTAAAATAATTCAAAATATTTGTACAATATTATCTTGATCAATGGAATATTGTTGATCTAAAAGAATTCTTTTTAAAAAGTTGGTTTTTTTTAGTGAAAAATGAAAAATAAATCGATTTAATATATCATCGTAGTTTTGACAAATCTAGTGAGATCTCATTTCAAATTTCAAATATTTTTAAAATTGGGACAAATCCCAAAAATAATAATGCGTTATCAGTGAAGTTAATAATTTTAATATAAATAATCAATTGACTTGATCATTTAAATAACTCAAACAAATTAATTTATATTAATATAAGATATTAAAAAAATTTACATTATTGGTAAGATATTTTCGCCGAGCTTGTAATTTAAATTAAACGTAGAATGTGACGATGTTTTTCGGCCGGGTCATGTAGTCAAATTTCGACAAATTTCGAGTATTTTTTGAACAATGGGTCAAAACATATTTGAGGGCACATTTAATAATTCTGCAGACTTTCCAGAATACATCTTCTGCTAAGGTCATCACTGTCTCACAAATTCAGTCCTTCCACTTGTATTCAACCCTTTTCTCTGTAAAACTGATGAAAATCAATTTAATATATAATAATTTATTAAAAGCAAGTTTAATAAGAACTTTTAGCTATGACTTTGTATATGTTTGTAGATATGTGTATAATGTATATAAAGAATGGATTTAGAGAGTGGACATGATCACATTCATTTTGTCTTTTTTTTCTTATTTAATGAAGCCATTTCAAATTTAACTTTTTTAATAATTGAAAAATTAAAGTAACATACTTTAATATTAACTTTATCAGCCTAAGAATGCAAATTTTTAAAGTATGACTCAGGAGCACTATTAGTCATGTACTTTTTGACCCAAAACACACAAATTAAAAAATAAACTAATACTTAGATATAGTCTTGACAATCAAACATAACAATGAGCATATATGACATTATGAAAATGTCTATAAAGAGACATGAGTGATATAATGTTTGTGACAAAATTTAGCTATAGACGGAAGAAGACTTATTGATAGTCTGTATCAGGACAATGAGACCAAGAAATATGTTAAGAAATTATATGTGAATATATTCAAAATAATTGTTTATTCACATTTTGTGTGTGTGATTATTTCTTTCAAAATCAAAACTGATGTAATAAAAAATTTAATTTTTGACTTTCAAATTTTAGTCTAGATTCATTGTATAACGTCTGTAGTTACCTTGGTGGGAGGCTTGTTTTCAGCTCTATATCCTTTGCCTTTTCTTGAATTTCATGAGTGCACGGGTCCTGATGAGCTCATGAGCCTATGAAAGGTGCTGCATTTCTGCATTTTTTTGTGAGATAGGAGTTTTACAAGTTAACAGTCTTATAACACATACCTTGTTATTCTCTCTATTATTTTTTTCTCTCACTAGCTCTATACACTTTATTTTGCTATGGCAAGCAATAATTACTCTCCCTTCAAATTTTCATTTTTCCTATTGTTTGCCAAGTTGACACATCAATACACATATATAACCAAAAGTTTTATTTTTCAAAAGTTTTATTTTTCGCAAATTTATTTTCTAACAAAATGTGTTATTGAAGGAGCAAGAAAATTTGGTCAATGAGGTGAGTGAGTGGGTTTGATCGGAGATGATGGGAGATGATGGCTGCATGGTCGAGGAAGAGGTGGGACGTCGGGAGAAGAGATGTTGTAGTGGATAGGGGAGGGGTAGTTGAAAATAATAATATAAATATGTGCTTTATGGATGGAGGCTATTTTTTATTTAAGATTGATTTTTATTTGACCATGAGCCTATATATATATATATATTTATTTATTTATTTATATAAAGGGGAGGTATAGGGGAGGGTTTTAAAAGAGAGCCCTGCTTAGTTGGAGAACTAGAGACAACTTTTAATCATCATTCATTTGATTTAAAATCAAGGGGTCCAGATTTTGTTGTGAGTTACAATAGATGTACTTGATTTGTATACAGGGGTAGTATATTTATTAATACAATATACTATTATATATACATATTTGTACATTATTATTTTCATTTTATTTTAAATATGTTTTATGTATTGAGATTTTATTTCCTTTAAGGTTAAATCAACCTTACACATTCCATTTTTATGTTATCAATCAATTCATCATCAATTTATTCTCTTTCCTATTGCAATAAGCATATTTTTAATAAATAATGAGCTTTAAACATTATCAATCAAAATGACAAACTGATTTCATATTTTATATTTAGATATAGCTTTGAATCTGAAAATTACTATTCCCTCTCAAAAAATAGTATCCGTAAAAAATGGAACCTCTAATAGGTAAAAAAAATGGTCACGACCACTTGTATTGTTCTATCCCATTTTCATTTTTCAATGAACATATCTTAATTGCTTTAATCTTTTATCGTTATCTGAAGCTCTGATATTAATCATATGAATAGATCCAGTCGACTCAGTTCACAAACTTTTGCCATGTTGACGAAGATCACTACCATTCAAATTTTACCATAATAATGTTTTGAACTTTTTTTTCATGTTAAAGGCATTGGTTGTGCCGATCAGGATTGCATGGGTAAGAGTTCTGGCTTACCTGTAGATAGTGTTGTCCACTTAGGGAAGTTGCTAGACCAGAAATGTAGAGATATGGTGATATGGTGCCAGGAACAATTGTAACTTCTGTTAATTCTCTTGCTTCCAAAGTCATGGACATGATGTTTGGGTTCAGTTGTGCTTATTTTATTAACCTCACTTCACCATTTTTGGTAATGGGAATCCGGTGTGAATCTGGTGAATTATATCATAAAATTCGATATTTATGTTCATATATCATGTTCAAATTTCATATCTTAGTGAGTTTTATTGAAAATTGTTGGTTGTTTTTTATAATAGTCAATGATTTTATGTTTCGTATATCCCCCTCCTATTTCACAGTAATCATTCAAAACTTCACTCACCAACACATTTGCGGCCTATACATTCAACTCTCATCATCTCATTATTTCATATTATACAAGTTACTGATTTATGTAGTATAAATAGAGATTAAAGATGGATCAGAAAGTTTAATTTTAGGTCATGGTGGCAGACGAAGGTATATCGGAGATGATGACGGAGGTAGATCGGAGATGGTGGGTTTGATTAACTAGTTGTGATGGAAGATAAAGATGGTGATCAGAGATGAGATGGTATTATCGTTACTGTATTTATATCAAGCGTTTATTCTTTTAATGGGCTGTGCCATTTTAATTAAAAAGGATTAGGCTAATTTCTAGTTTCTATTATAAGGTTGTTTCTATATATATATATATATATATATATATATATATATATATATGTTGTTCAAATAGAAACTGCAATAAAATAAAAACTAGAAACTAAGGCTTAGCTCATTAAAAATTTTGTCAGCACCCAGCATCATCCCTTTTGTTAGCCCAGTATTCTCATTTATCATTAGTCGTAATATAATTCATACAATATATACACAAAAAACTAATCAGATACTCCTTCATTCTTCCACCATCGATTTATCATAATTAAACGCATAAATACTAAAACTTTTTCATAAATACATAAATTGTTCACAAACCCTTCTGAGATTAAACTGAAATCACTATTTTATATTACACAAATTACTGAAACATCGGGTAAACACTAAAATCACTAATTTATATTACAGAAATCATTAATTTGTGCTATAAAAATCAGTAATTTATATTGTAAAAATTACTAAAAATTAATACAGAGTTGTTACATATTAAACACAACCATTATAACACTATTGCCTATCACCGGCATCACCTTAAAAAGGTTATTAAAAAAGTTTAGTGAATATGAAGGGAGGAATATATGGGTAAATGGAGAGAAATAGATATGGATGTTGGTGAACGGATATGCATTCAACCCTTTTCTCTAAAAAATTGATGAAAATATATTTAATATATATAATAAGGGTCTTGCTCTAGTGAGAACCTCACTATTGTGAGATATGAGATCTAATCTTATCCACTTACTTAAATACATCATATTGATCCCTCACAATTTATTTAATATTTTAATAATTTAATATTTCATTATCTTCTATCTAATTCAACCACCCATTACCCACCATCACCTCCGGCGTCCATCATTTTCGACCACCACCACCTCCGGCGATCATAAGAAAATCACCACCGTCAAATATAAAATCATCACCGTCAAAGCAAAAATCACCACCGGAAAATGAAAAATTACCACAAAAAAATGAAAATTCACCACTGGCAATTAAAAATTACCAGATTCAGCTATTATCTTCTCCCACCAGATCCGGTCATGGTTACTAACTCTGTCCACTATACCAATGTAATCACCGCATCATCATCATCATCATTAATCATCACCAATCACAAACAATCAACACTAAATAAAATTAAATACTTCAACCACCTCCTACAATTTTCTCCACCACAATAAAATCACATCATGTTCATCATCACCACACACCACCACCGGAATCACTAATATTATAAATATCATCATTGTAGAGTAATCATGTAATACTATAGAATTAACAAAAATAGAAAAAAAATCTGAGAAAAATCAAATCGAATAGTACTTTAAAATATGAGTTCGGTTAATTATAATTTTGTCGAAAAAAATAAATCATTGTTTAAGAGCTGAGAGCGAGCGGGTAGAATTGTCATGGAGCGGGGGTAGGAAATAGTTTTTACTCAAAACCTCATATTTTATTTTAAGCATATATACCCACATCATACGTGTAAAATCATCGACAATCAACAAGATATATCGATTATCAGCTGGTCTGGCAGGGGTGATGGGCTTACAAAGATCCATATATATTAATTCCAAAGCAACTGTTACAGAAAAATTGGTTTGAGACGGGAAAGACTTATGTGTTTGCTTTGACATAAGGCAGCCATGGCAGTGCTCTTCCGATTTGATGACAGTGGGAAATCCACGAGCCATGCGGTTTTTTGACATTAGTTACATAGTATTAAAGTTTACATGTCTGAGTCGTTGGTGCCACAACCATGCTTCCTTTTCATCCTTTGTTAAGAGACACTGTTGTTGTGCTTCCTCGATGTGGCTTTTTTCACTTGCATTAACAGCCTCCCATAGCTATCGTAAACCCACAAATTTTCTTCATCTATAACCACTATGTTTCCTTCTTCAGACAATTACCCGAGACTAATGATGTTATTTTGGAGTATAGGGATAAAATATACTCTTTGTAGAATTCTAGTTTCTCCGTTCTTGCAATCAATTCGAATTGACCCCTTTCCTTCTATTTTCACTTTAGAACCATCTCCAAATTTCACCTCGCCTTTTATTTTTCTATCCAAACTCTCGAATCTTTCTCTATGCTTTGCCATATGGTTACTAGCTCCATTGCCAAGATACCATATATTTTCTTCCACTTCCTTGTTGTACGCGTCTTTTACCTCAGTGAACGCAAGCACATTGTCATCACACATGGCCATGAGCAACGCTGGTTCATTGTCACTTGTCTAAGTCAAATTTACCTTACCCTTTTGTTGTTTAAATCTCACTGGTTTTCGATATTCTACTGCGAAGTGACCATAACCTCCACGGTTGAAACACTTCACTTGGCTTCTATCTCGCACGATACGATTATCTATTGTATAATAATCTCTTCCACCACCTGGGGAGACACTTTTGCCAGACCTTTTCAAACATTGCTCTGATACCAGATGTTAGAGATAAAATGAAAGTAATTAATAGAACAGCTCGATTAACTGTTATGGAAAGCTTGCCAAGTTGAATTTAATTTAAAATGGAGAAGGAAACCAATACATATAGCTACAGCTAACTGAGATTCTAAAAACTAGGAGAACATGTCCTAGTTTATCTCATGATTATTAAGCAACTCTCCTAAACCAATGCAACTACCTAATGACCAAGTCTCAGCACAACGGTCACACATCAGATGACTTATTCAAACACAAAAAAAAATAAAAAAAATATATGTTTAGATTAAAATTAATCCCAACAACATATACTGTTAGAAGACGGTACCTTATAGGATGACGGGTTGCTTTTTAAATCTATGATCATTTTTTCTCCAATTACAAATCTCCGATAAAGATTAAAGAGTATTATGTGTGCGCATGATTGTTAGGAATATATGTGTATTAGTTTGATGATAAGTTAAACAAAACACTTAAGTAGAAAACTAGTGTTTGTAGCCTCAACGGATAAGACCACTTTGGCTATCCGTTGATGGAGTAGCTTTACTTAGAAATAAGTTTAGTATTGTAGCACATTCCAGTCTTTGTATTCAAGCTATAATTCTTAGAAGTTGTAGGAAATTATAAGTCATGTTGACTACTAGTGGATATGCAAATAGGAGGGCTTATTGTAAATATTTCATGCCTTGTAATTTTATAAAAGTGAAGTAGTATCAACTGATAAATTAAAGGCCTTCAACGGATGAGAAACAAAGCTTCAACGGATGTCTCTAAAGCTTCAATGGATAACATCCATCAACGGATGAGTGCTTCAACGGATAAAGCTTCAACTGCTAAAGCATCAACGGATAGGTGCATCAACGGATAAGAGCATCAACGGATAAAGTCATCAACGGATGAAAGCTTCAACGGATGCTCAGTTCCATAGCAGTTGATAGTGACAATTCATAAGCTGACAGAGGCACATGGGTTGACAGAGACAATTGGAATGTGGTAGCCTCTTGGGAGAAACAAAGAAAGAGCAGCATTTCCATTCTGGTGCAAACGAGGAAGTATTCAAAGATTCACAATTTACCTTGGATTGCATTGGAAAGAGAAATGAAGAAGAAACATGTGAAGCCCAATTTTATAATTGAATTTATTTTTGTCTTCACTTGTAAACTTGGTGGAATATAAACCAAGTTGCAGCTAGTAATTAGAAGTGAATTTTCCAGAGCTGTTTAGAAAAATTTAGAGAGAAAATCATCTAGTTTGTACTAGGAAACAGATGTGTACAATTCTTTGTATCACAGATTTTCTGAAATATACATATCTGGTGGAACAATAATTCACCAGAAAAGTTTTTAAAGCCTTTGTGTTCTTTACATTTGTGTTCTTGAATATACACCTATCTGCACCTGCACAAAGCAATTCATACACATTTGTTCTTCACACACTTAGCTTTTACAAACTGCTCAAAACTTAAAAAAGTTTTAAGATTTACATTCAACCCCCCTTCTATAAATCTCATTATTAGTTCCTTGAGAAATAACAATCGGTACCAGAGTAAGCTCTTGACATACAAAGAGTGTAAAGATCTATTCTACTAACACCATGAGTAAGAAGGATATTGGAGTGAAGATTCCAGTCTTGGAAAGGGATAATTATCATCACTGGAAAGTAAAGATGCATCTACATCTTCTCTCTCAAGATGAAAGCTACATAAACTGCATTGAGAATGGTCCTCACATCCCTCATAAAGTGGCCACAGTTGCTACTACCACAGTTGCTATTGGACAGTCTATTCCCAAGCTAAGAGCAGAATGGAATCCTGAAGATATTGAAGAGGTTCACAAGGATAAAAAGGCCATGAACATTCTGTTTAATGGCCTAGACAAAGACATATTTCATAATGTCATTAACAGCCTCTCTGCTAAGGAAATTTGGGATACTGTACAACTCATCTGTGAAGGTACTGAGCAAGTTAGAGAGAACAAAATGCAGCTTCTCATTCAACAGTATGAATATTTTCATTCTGAAGAAGGAGAATCATTGAATGATACTTTCAATAGATTTTAAAAACTGTTAAATGGATTGAAGTTGTATGGCAGAGTGTACCAAGTTAAGGATTCCAACTTAAAATTTCTAAGGTCTCTACCAAAGGAATGGAAACCTATGACTGTTTCACTGAGGCACTCTCAAGATTACAAGGACTTCACATTTGAAAGATTATATGGAATTTTGAAGACCTATGAGCTTGAGATGGAGCAAGATGAGCTATTGGAGAAGGGAAAGAAAAAGAGTGGTTCAGTTGCACTTGTAGCTGAAGATGAGAGAAATGAAACCAGGAATGAAGTCAAGACAATGCCAAGTCTCAAAATTGGCACAAGCAAATCAGAATGAAGCAAGGGAAAGGAGCAAGTAACTGAAGATGAAGACAATTCTAGTCAAGATGACTCTAATGGAGTTGATGAACATCTAGCTTTTCTGTCCAGAAGATTTGCAAAGATGAAATTCAGGAAAAACACTAGAGCCACTAAGCCAAACAAGAACATGGTGGACAAGTCAAAGTTCAAGTGTTATAACAGTGGCATAAGTGGATACATTACAAGTGAGTGGAGAAAGCTAACTTCTAATAAGAAGAAATTTGAGAAAGTGGATTACAAGAAGAAATATTTTGAGTTGCTCAAACAAAAGGAAAGGGCTTTTCTGACTCATAAGAATGACTGGGCAGCTGATGGAGCCAATGAAGATGATGATGTGGAGTATGTCAACTTAGCACTGATGGCTAATTCTAATGAGAATGAAACTAGTTCATCAAGCAACCAGGTAATCACTACTGACCTTTCACAGCTTTCTAAAGATGAATGCAGTGAAGCTATAAATGATATGTCTACTGAATTGTATCATTTACGTGTTTCCCTTAAATCACTGACTAAATAGAACATGAGAATTAAATAGAATAATATGTTCTTAAGTGATAGGAATGTTGTGTTAGAGGGTAAGGTGATTGAGCTTGAAAAGATTAAAATCAAATGCTTGTCTGTTGAGAATGAACTAGAAGAGTCTTTTAAGAAAGTTGAAATTCTTTCTAAACAATTAGAATATGAGCAAGAGGTAATAAAGGCCTGGAAAACATCTAGGGATGTTAGTGCTCAAATTGTCAAAGTTCAAGGAATTGAATCATTCTGTGAGAATGCCTGGAAGAAAAACAAAAAGAAAATGGAAACAGTTGATGGACTGTCAACGGATGTGGAATCAACGAATGATGAAAGTCATCCGTTGAAGGAAGAAAAGGAACATCCGTTGAAGGCTCATCAGTTGAAACAGGAAAATGATTCTAAAAAGGATAATTTGAAAAATCTCAATAAGAAATTTTGCTTAATTTCTAAGAACTTTGTCAAAGAAGAAGCTAGCACATCCAAAGATGCTAGTAAGGTGAATATAGGATACATGACTTTAGATCAGTTGAAGAATAGACTTAATTTGGTTGAGGATAAAAAGGAAACTAAAAGAAAATCCAATAGAAATGGGAAGGTAGGGATTAACAAACATAACAACTACACACCTGATAAGTATGCTCCTAGAAAAGGTTGTGTGCATTGTAGTAGTGTTAATCATCTATCTGCTAACTGCAAATATGTTAAGAATGCTCACATGCCTTTAACTGCTTCCATGCCTAACATGTCTATATCACCATTGCATGTCATGCCTGTTCTGTCTCAACAGAATCCCCATGCACATTTTGCAAACATGCCATATGTTAATAATCCTTATTTTGCTGCATTTAGTATGCCTCAAATTCCATACAACATGCCTATATGGAATAACATGTTTGCACAATCCATGCCTTATCAAATTCAACCAAATGTGTTAAATGATTCTATGACTAACCCTACACTTCAACCATCTACATCTGAGACCAAGGTTGACCCAAAGTTACCTAAGTCAAAAGGTGCAGAAAGTGTGAAGTCTAGGAAAAAGACTAACAAGGCTGGACCCAAGGAAACTTGGGTACCAAAATCAACTTGATTTGATTTTGTTGTGTGCAGGGAAAAAGAAGGAATCTATGGTACTTGGACAGTGGTTGTTCAAGGCACATGACAGGAGATTCCACCCTGCTCACAGAGTTCAAGGAGAGAGCTGGCCCTAGCATAACCTTTGGATATGATAGCAAAGGGTTTACTATGGGATATGGCCTGATTTCAAAGGAAAATGTCATCATTGATGAAGTTGAACTAGTTGATGGTCTCAAACACAATCTATTGAGCATCAGTCAACTATGTGACAGAGGGAATATTGTTTCCTTCAATTCTGAAGCCTGTGTTGTTACCAGCAAGAAGGACAACAAAGTGGTTCTAACTAGAGTTAGAAAAGGGAATGTGTACTTGGCTGACATCAACTCTACAGATGCAGAATCAATCACTTGCCTTTTCAGCAAAGCAAGTCAAGTTGAAAGTTGGCTATGGCACAAGAAGCTGTCCCATCTGAATTTCAAGATAATGAATGATCTAGTCAAAAAGGACATAGTTAGAGGAATGCCTCTAGTGGAATTTTCAAGGGATGGACTGTGTGATGCTTGTCAGAAAGGAAAGCAAAAGAGAGCATCATTCAGTAAGAAGCTTGAATCAGCAATTGATGAACCATTACAACTGCTACACATGGATCTTTTTGGACCAGTCAATGTATTTTCAATTTCAAGAAAAAGATATTGCCTAGTGATTGTAGATGATTTCTCAAAGTTTTCATGGACTTATTTTTTTGTTCAAAGGATGAATCTAGTGAAATCATTATCAATCATATCAAGCAAGTCAACAATCATCCAGATTTCAAAGTAAGGAATATCAGGAGTGACAATGGAACTGAGTTCAAGAATTTTACCATTAGGTTGTCCAGTGAAGAAAATGGGATCATGCATGAGTTCTCAGCTCCAAGGACTCCACAACAAAATGGTGTGGTGGAGAGGAAGAACAGATCACTAATTGAAGCTGCAAGAACAATACTTGAAGAGTCAAAACTCTCAACATATTTTTGGACTGAGGCTGTTAAATGTGCATGTTACACTTAGAATATTTCTCTAATTAATCAAGAAAAAGGCATGACTCCCTATCAATTATTCAAGAGAAGAAAACCAACTTTAAATTTCCTTCATGTCTTTGGTTGCAAATGCTACATTCTAAGGAATCAACCTGACCACATAGGCAAGTTTGATGCAAAGGCTGATGAAGGGATATTTGTTGGTTATTCTGCTGGAAAATCATATAGGGTCTACAATCTAAGAACCAACATTGTTATGCAATCTATGCATGTTGTGTTTGATGATAAAAAGATTGATGGACTAACAGATGAGGGTCACCATGAAGGACTCAAATTTGATAACATTGAGATATATTGTGATGACAGTGAAGATGAGAATGATGGAGAAGACTCTTCAAAAAGGACTCAAAATTTGCCTTTGGATATTGCACAAAATGCTGCATCAGTTGAAAGTCATAACTCATCATCCATTGACAGAAGTAATGCAGCATCCATTGAAAGAAAAAGTGCATCATCCGTTGAAGTACATAATGGAGCATTCGTTGATCATAGTTCATCAACGGATAATCAAATCAGATCATCAATTAATAGAACTCCTAGTTCCCTGCAAAGGACCAACAACTCAGGGGGAGTCTCAACTAATCAACACTATATCTCACATCATGACAATACTGAGGCCACCTCATCTAGAGCTAATCTACCACCTCAAAGGAAATGGACCAAGAGTCATCCCTTTGAACTGATCATTGGTGATGCGACATCTAAAGTGCAAACAAGAAGGGCTACTCAAGATGAATGTCTATACAGTAGCTTTCTATCACAGGAGGAACCTAAGAGAGTGGAAGAAGCTCTATTAGATCCAGATTGGATTTTAGCAATACAAGAAGAGGTAAACCAATTTTAGAGGAACAAAGTATGGAAGCCGGTACCCAAGCCAAAGAACAAGAGGTCTATGGACACAAAATTGGTGTTCAGAAACAAGATGGATAAAAATGGCATTGTTATAAGGAATAAAGCTAGATTGGTTGCCAAGGGCTACTCTTAACAAGAGGGAATAGATTTTGATGAGACATTTGCTCCTGTTGCAAGACTTGAAGCCATCAGAATTTTTCTAGCCTATGCAGCCCATGCCAGTTTCAAAGTCTATCAAATGGATGTCAAGAGTGCATTTTTGAATGGAGAATTAGAGGAAGAAGTCTATGTGAGTCAACTTCCAGGGTTTGAAGATCCAAATTTTCCAGACCTTGTGTATCATCTGTTGAAAGCACTCTATGGACTAAAGCAAGCACCTAGAGTCTGGTATTAGACTTTGTCAAAATTTCTTCTAGATAATCACTTCACTAGAGGTACTGTTGACAAAACTCTTTTCTTTAGAAATGTTAATGGCTCTACAATACTTGTTCAAATTTATGTAGATGATATTATATTTGGTTCTACAGATGATAAACTTTATAAAAAGTTTGCTAATTTGATGTAAAAATATGAAATGAGCATGATGGGAGAACTAACTTATTTTCTTGTTTTACAAGTTAAACAAGTTAGTGGTGGAATTTTCTTTAGTCAAACTAAATATATTTATGATCTTTTAAAGAAGTTTGACTTAATGGAATGTTCATCTGCAAAAACTCACATGGCCACTGCCACTAAGCTTGTATTAAACAAGGCTGAAAAGTCTGTGGACATTACAAGGTATAGAGGCATGGTTGGTTCACTTCTATATTTAACTACTATTAGACCTGATATAATATTTGCTACATGTCTTTGTGCTAGATTTTAAGCTGATCCTAGAGAATCTCACTTAGGTGCTATTAAGAGAATTTTCAGATATCTCAAAGGGACTCCAAATCTAGGAATTTGGTACCCTAGAGAGTCTGGTTTTGATCTAATTGGCTACTCAGATGCAGATTATGCATGTTGCAAAATAGACAGAAAAAGTACAACTGGCACCTGTCAATTTCTAGGGAATAAGCTTGTGTCATGGTTTAGTAAGAAGCAAAATTATGTTTCTACATCAACAGCAGAGGCTGAGTACATTGCTGCTGGTAGTTGTTGTGCACAGATATAATGGATGAGGAATCAACTATTTGACTATGGGCTAAATGTTGACAAAATTCCAATATTCTGTGACAACATAAGTGTCATTGCCATTACTAAAAATCTAGTGCAGCATTCAAGAACCAAGCACATTGACATCAAATACCACTTTATAAGGGAACATGTGATGAATGGTACAGTGGAACTTCATTTTGTTCCAAGTGAAAAACAAATTGCAGACATATTTACCAAGCCACTTGATGAATCAACATTCACAAGGTTGGTAAGTGAGCTAGGTATGCTTAATTATTCTTAAATTTATGTCCAAATTGTAATTTTTCATGCAGCCTGAAATGAATTTGTTGCAAGAGCAAAGTTGGCTTTAAGTAAAGTTTATTCTATCAATGGATATTCCCTATCCGTTGAAAGCCAAAAAATTTCTATCAACGGATGTCCATTATCCGTTGAAAGACAAATACAATTCTGGAAATTTTATCCTTCGATGGATAAAACTGTGTTACTCTTCAATGGATGACAGTTTTCCTTATCCGTTGAAGTGTCACATCAGTCGATTCAAGTGAATCACAGTCGTTGATTCTATTCTCTAATTCGTTGATACATGTATTCAGCTGTATGTATATGTATTAACGGGTAGTTTTTAGAATACCTACAGTTTTACTTTAATTCTTAAACGGCTGTAATTTACCCAAAATATTGTTTGATCATTTTCTTTATGTTTTAATTTGAGAAAGTATAAAAGCCCTTTTGATTTCTTATTTTCACTTTACGCTTTCTTGAATTTTCAAAAACTTTTACTCTCCTTCTCTCCCAAAACTCTCAATTTTCTCTGCAACTTCATACCCACAAAAATGGCACCAGTAGTAAAAATGATGTCCCAATCCGGGTTTGTCTATGAGAAGAATAATTTCATAGCATTGACGGAAAAGAATAAAGCTCACTCAGACTATCACAAGATGATGGACTACATCAAGAACTGTAAACTAAGCTATGCAATGCTGGAGGCCTCAACAATATAATGTGAGGTAGTTGAGGAGATATGGACAACTGTTGAGTTCAACTCCACTGATATGACCATCTCCTTCACTCTCAAAGGTAAGGACTACTGTATTAACTCTGATGATATACAGTCTTGCTTTAAATTACCTGAAAATAATGCCATGACACCACATGTTGATAGTGATGTATCTAGCATATTAGATTCCATAGGCTATTCCCTTAATTCCACTAGTTTAGGTAGTATTAAGAGAAAATACCTTAGGAAGGAGTGGAGTTTTCTCAATGATGCCTTTATCAAGGTTTTCTTTGGGAAAATTAGCAATTTTGATGCTATAACTTCAGCTCTTGTTAATATGCTCTATATGCTAGTTTCTGATAGGTACTATAATTTTAGCAACTATGTTATGCTAGAATTAGGTACCAGATTAGGTAAAAAGGCTAATAGAGCTCAAAACATCTATTATGCTAGATTCTTTATGTTATTGGCTAACCATGTTGCTGAAGGTTTGGTCATCAATAATGAGAGTAATAAGCTCAAATGCTGGGTACAAGAGAAGAGGGTCCTTGTAGACCTTCTAAGGATTGATCTCAACAGCAAGGTGCCATTGGTACACTTACCAATAATGGATGCACCTCAGGTAAGTGAGGTAAATACTTCTTCAACTCCTAATACTTCCAACCCTTCCATTTCTTTGTCTTCAATTATGGCCATGGGATCTGTGTCAATGCCCCAACATATTCCTACCAAGTCCACCAAACCCAAAATTTCCAAATCCAAGTCCAAGAAAGCCACCTCTGTTGTCTCTCAAAAGACAACAGTTGTAATAACTACTATAAACCCTGAGGGGAGTGAACAGGGTGTTAGTGGTGAGGGAAGGGGTGAACATAAAGAAAACCCCCAGAATAAGGTAGGAGAGGTTAGTGTTACCCAAACTAGTCAAGCCCCAGTCTCTCAAAAGACTGTGGTGGTTGAAAATGATTCAGACTCATCCCTAGTTGCACCCTCCCAAAAGGGTGTAGCTATTGAAAATAGTCCCCAACCAGGGACACAGAACAAAAGAGGGAGGGACACTGAAGCCAAACACTCACCCATAAAATCCTTCACAAGGAGAAAGAAGGTCAAAACCCTAGATTCATCATTGGGTGCGCACACTGCACAGATACAATCACTTGTATCTATGCCTTCCCAAATTCAGTTTGATGTGCCTCCAACAAATATGGAGTCTCTTTTAGATAATTTTTCTATCCATGGTAGTTGTCCATCTCTGTTTCATTCAATATCTTACAAAGATACAAATTTATACTCCCTCCATCGCAAAATAGTAGTCTCTTTTAGATAATTTTTCTATCCATGGTAGTTGTCCATCTTTGTATCCTATGCTAATTTATTACAAATTTTCAAAATTACCCTCTCCTTTTTTCAATGCAACTCCACTCCTATGTGCATTAAATAAGGGTAAATTTTGAAAAGTATTATCATTCAACTAATTTTTCTTAATATGCGTTGTTTTGTCAAAAGTGACTAATAAAATGGGATATATGGAGTATTAGATTAATTTTACTGTCATATTTCTACGGTTATAAAATTCAACTTCTACCACTAACAAAAGTTTTAAAAAGTTTCACAACTCAATGCCGACAACTTATTTTGAAAATAAAATCGGGGAAAATGTATTAAATAATATGTATGACGTTTGTGTTGCCACTATCACTTAGAATTCATAAAGCTCAGCCCAATTCATTAGAAGCTCATTAATCACACAACAATATTTATAGAACTTTACATTTCCAATAAACTAAATTTACTGTAAATAATCTTTTCTCATATTCTTTTTGCATGAATGAATAGTTGTTACTACTTAAATATAGTTAAGCTTTTGAATTAAATTATTTTTGTCAATTTGTTATGCATGGAACTTGAATCAACATTTACAAAGATTGATTTGAACTTCTGAAGGGGGAGAGGAACGTTGGATTAAATTAAACTAAGATTCCAAACAAAAATAATTTTATTAGTACATCGAGGATTAAAAATTAAAAAACCCAAGTCTTACTATATCAGAATACAAAATATGTTGGATAATCTCAAATAATAAGTTGTTTATTTCAATTTATTTTAATTAATGTTTTGTGTTTATTTGTTACATGACTGAGTCATGGTGTCTATTAGGAGATTTTATAAGAAAAAAAGTAGTAGAGTACGTGCAGGGAAGTTATTGCTGTTAGTCCTTATTTTTAGCATAGCAGTTTGTTTTTCTATTACTTCTTGGTTGTAACCTACAAAAAAAATAATATAACAAGTTTTGGCATTCGTGCTAATACAAGCGTTTTACAGTCATACATACATTTTGTTTTCAAGATCTGGTATCAGAGCAAGGATGTCAACAGCAGAGATAAACAAGGTGAAAGGTGGATCGTTCGGACTAACATATTCAATGTTGTCTAGAGGAAACTACACAGCTTGGGCACTCAAGATGAAAGTTTACATGCAGGCTCAGGGAGTTTGGAGTGCAATTAAACCCAGTGACCCAAAGGTAGCAGTCGACGAGAAAATAGACAAGATTGCGTTGGCAATGTCGTATCAAGGCATTCCAGAAGAAATCTTGCTCTCTGTTGCAGACAGAAAAACCTCGAAAGAAACATGAGAAGCGGTAAAGACGCTTTGTCAAGGCGCAGAAAAGGTGAGAAAGGCAAGGGTTCAAACCCTCAAGGCGGAGTTTGAGTCTCTCAGTATGAAGAAGACAGACATGCTCGATGATTTCTATATGAAGCTGAACGGAATCGTGTCCAATGTACGAGCATTGGGTGAAGATATGAAGGAGTCAGACGTAGTCAAAAGACTACTGAGAGCGGTTCCATCTAAGTTCTTACATATCACTTCCATAATGGAACAATTCAGTGACTTAGAGACTATGAACGTAGAGGAGGCTATGGGTTCATTGAAGGCACACGAAGAGAGAGTAAAGGGCAAGACGGACACAGGTGAGACAAGGCTCATGCTTACCGAGGAAGAGTGGCAAAAGAGAGAAAGTTCTGAAGGGAAACTGCTACTTACTCGTGAGGAATGGCTCAAGCGTTCAGGAAAGGGAGGAACTGGGGGACACACCTCATGTTTTAGAGCTCGAGGAGTGCAGGATAAGAGCAAAATCCGGTGCTTTAATTGCAACATCTATGGGCATTTCGCTGCAGAGTGTAGAAAGCCAAGGCGTTTGAGAGATCAAAGGAAGGAATCGAACCTGACTCGAGTAGAAGATGATGACGAACCAGCATTGTTATTGGTTGAGCACACCAAGGATAAGACAAAGTTGTTGGTTCTCGATGAAGGAGGAGTGAAACCAATGTTGAGGTCTGGCTTGGAGAGCGTAAAGGAGGAATTGAATCTGTGGTATCTTGACAACGGAGCCAGTAATCATATGTCCAGGCAGAAATCAAGGTTCTATTCACTAGATGAGGGAATGACAGGTAGAGTTAAATTTGGAGACGGTTCAGTTGTGGAGATCAAAGGGAAAGGAACGATTGTTTTGAAATGCAAAAATGGTGAAGAAAGGACTCTCAAGGATGTGTATTTTATTCACAGCCTACGCAACAACATCATTAGCTTAGGACAATTGTCTGAGGAGGGAAAACAAGTCACAATTAAAGGTGACTATATGTGGGTCCATGAAGAGAATGGGAAGTTGCTGATGAAAGTAAAAAGGTCTGCAAACAGACTATACAAACTCATCCTTGAGTCTGAAAAATCAAGGTATTTGATGTCAAAGGCAGAAGAAGAATCCAAGTTGTGGCACGCACGTTTGGGGCATGTAATTTATCAAGCAATGACACTCATGACCAAGGAGAAAAATGGTTAAGGGGCTCCCAAAAATTATAAATTCAAAAGGAGTGTGTGAAGGTTGTTTTCTGTCAAAGCAGGCAAGGAAGCAACAGCCAACAAAGTCAACATTCAGTGCATCCAAAGCTTTAAAGCTAATACATGGCGACTTGTGCGGGCCAATCACACCCACGACAGCTGCTGGCAACAGGTATGTATTCTTGTTAGTTGATGATTTTAGTCGTGTTATGTGGGCATATCTACTCAAAAGCAAGGATGAAGCTTTTGATGCGTTCAGAAAATTCAATGCACTAGTTGAAAAGGGGACTGACAAAAGGATCGAAATTCTCAGAACAGACAGAGGTGGTGAGTTTGGATCGAACAATTTCAGATTGTATTGTGAGGAGAATGGTATAAAACGATACTACACTGCCCCTTATACGCCACGGCAAAATGGGGTTGTGGAACGTCGTAATAGAACTGTTATGGAGATGGCTCGCTGTTTGTTGAAAGAAATAGTTTTGCCTGTAAAATTCTGGGGGGGAAGCAGTCAGGCACGCGGTGTATGTATTGAATCGTTTACCAACAAGAGCACTGACTGATATTACTCTATATGAGGCATGGACGGAACAAAAACCGGATATATCACATATATGTGTGTTTGGTTGTGTTGGGCATGTGAAAATTCCCAGTCAACACACGTCCAAGCTGGATGATCGAAGTATTCGAGTCATAAATCTCGGGAAGGAACCTGGTACCAAAGGTTATAGGTTGTACAGTCCTACTAAAGACCAAGTACTGGTGATTAAAGACGTTACCTTTGAAGAGAACAGAGTATAGGAGTGGGATGAAGCTGAAACTAAAGGAGATGAACAAATGGTCACATTCAATATTGATGGTTTACAGGAGGATGATGGCAGTGACACAGGTGGAGACGAATACACGGGACGACCAGAGAGTCCTATGTCATCACCTGCAACACAGAAACTGCATGTTGAGGATTATGATGATAGTGTAACACCGAAGAAAAACCAGGATGCTTTCAGAAGTTTATGACGATACAGTCCTACTAAAGACCAAGTACTGGTGATTAAAGACATTACCTTTGAAGAGAACAGAGTATGCGAGTGGGATGAAGCTGAAACTAAAGGAGATGAACAAATGGTCACATTCAATATTGATGGTTTACAGGAGGATGATGGCAGTGACACAAGTGGAGACGAATACACGGACGACCAGAGAGTCCTATGTCATCACCTGTAACACAGAAACTGCGTGTTGAGGATTATGATGATAGTGCAATACCGAAGAAAACCAGGATGCTTTCAGAAGTTTATGACGATACTGAAAATATAGTTCTAGACGAGGAGCTATATCTTATGGGGATTGAGGAGCCAGCAAATTACGGAGAAGCTGTAAAGGATCAGAACTGGCGAAGAGCCATGGATGCAGAGATAGAGTCCATAAAGAAAAATGGTACCTGGTCTCTTGTCGAGCTACCAGCAGGGAAAAAAGAAATAGGTTTGAAATGGGTTTTCAAATTGAAGAAAGACGCAACGGGAAAGGTGATAAAACACAAGGCAAGCCATATAGCGAAAGGTTACGCACAAGAGCACGGTATAGATTACGAAGAAGTGTATGCTCCAGTGACTCGCTTAGAAATGGTGCGTCTGCTGTTGGCACTAGCTACAAAGAGAAAATGGAGGTGCATCATTTAGATGTGAAGACTGCATTTCTTAATGGTGAAATCACAGAGGACGTGTACGTATCTCAGCCTGAAGGGTATAAGAAACAGGGGCAAGAGAGACTGGTGTACAAGTTAATCAAGGCCTTATATGGCCTTCGACAGACACCAAGGGCCTGGTACGCGAATCTCAATCAGCGTCTCAAGAGTCTAGGTTTCAAACGATGCTCATACAAGAACGCAGTTATATAAGAGGAAAGGGAACGAGAGTCTGATCATCGCTGTCTACGTCGATGACATATTGGTCACAGGGGCTGACTTAGCTGGAATTCAAGAGTTTAAGACGCAGATGGGAATGAAGTTTAGAATGACAAACCTGGGAAAGCTCAGTTATTACTTGGGGATTGAGGTAGAACAGAATGGAGGCCATATCATTTTGAAACAAACAGCTTATGCAAGCAAGATTTTAGAGAAGGCTGGAATGAAGGATTGTAATGCTACCAAATACCCGATGAACCCTAAGGATCATATAAGCAAGGATGAACTTGGGAAGGTGGTCGACTCTACTATGTACAAGAGTTTAGTTGGAAGTTTACGTTACTTAGTTAACACCCGTCCAGACATTGCCTATGTCGTAGGGGTTGTTAGTCGCTATATGGAACGGCCAACTGCTCTTCATTTGAATGCTGTGAAAATGATTTTGTGGTATTTGATGGGCACACTGTAATTCGGACTCGTATATACAGAGAATGGAAAAAATAGCATCATTTCTGGGTACTCAGACAGCGACATGGGAGGTACTGTAGATGATAGGAAGAGCATCGGGGGAATGGCATTTTATTTAAATGAGAGCCTCATATCTTGGGTATCACAGAAGCAAAGGTGTGTGGCTTTATCTACTTGTGAAGCTGAACTCATGGCGGCCACTGCTGCAGCCTGCCAAGGAATCTGGTTGAGAAATGTGCTTAACCAAATCATAGCAGATCAGATCGGGCCTATTGTTCTCTATATTGATAACATGTCAGCTATCGACTTGGCCAAAAATCCGGTGTTTAATGGGAGGTCCAAACATATTGATATTCGTTATCATTTTATCCGTGAATGTTTTGAGAGAGGTGAAGTCATAGTTAAGCACGTAAGTAGCGAAATACAGCGAGCTGATAGTCTAACCAAGGCAATGACAACCATGAAGTTTGAAAGAATGCGCAGGCTTCTTGGAGTACAGCAGGTAGACAAGGAGATTTGAGATTAAGGGGGGAATTGTTGGATAATCGCAAATAATAAGTTGTTTATTTCAATTTGTTTTAATTAATTTTTTGTGTTTATTTGTTACATGACTGAGTCATGGTGTCTGTTAGGAGATTTTATAGGAAATAGAGTAGTAGAGTACGTGCAGGGAAGTTGTTGTTGTTAGTCCTTGTTTTTAGAATAGCAGTTTATTTTTCTATTACTTCTTGGTTGTAACCTGCAAAAAAAATAATATAACAAGTTTCGGCATTCCTGCTAATACAAGCATTTTACAGTCATACATATATTTTGTTTTCAAGAAAATATTCATCATTTAACAAGGTTAATCATATATCGAAATTTTACTATAACAAGTCTTGGATTTTTCATGTATACACTACAGATGTATACTATCAAAATTATAAGGACTTGAGTCCATGTTGACTATCAAGTTCGAGGCTCATTAAGTGGGTAAAGTTTTTCTATAACTATAGATGATGCTTTCCATGCAAGACCCAGACCTTGCAGGCTCTAGTAAATCTCCAACCCCTCCCACCCTTGGAATGTTAAGATAGAGCTTCTGAACCTTGATCTTCATCATAAGGTTTTCCAGATTCAATTCTAATGACATCGCAATTTTCCACCGAAAAAGGCTTGTTGCTGCAAAACGGGGGTAGAAGAATTGGGATTAATTATGAGAACACGAACACATAATATAACTTAAATGGGCATACATTCAAGTAAAATACTTAATGACATTTTCCCAGAATACAACTTTAATGATATGACACCCTTCTAAGTTATTTATATATTGGAAAACTACATTTGATCCTTGCTCCAAATAGTTGAAGAACTAAAAAATGGATAAAAAAATTATTTTCAAAATTAGGTCATTCAGAAAACTTGAAATGCACAAAAATAAGAAAAACAAGAAAAAGGAACTTAAAACAAAACATTTGTGTCAAGAGTTGCAGCTGAAAACACTAAAAATGTAGAAAGACTTGGAACACAAACTGAGCAAAAAAGAATTTAAAATAAAAAAAATATATGTCAAGAAACATACAGTTAAAAACACCGTTCATCTTGCGAAACATGCTTGTTGGGCTATCAAATTTTGATTGCAAGGATACAAAAACATTTAGTACCGTACGATTATGGTAGGGACACAAAAATGAATTTAACATCAAAATTTAGAGCGTTCATTGAAACACTGATAGGTCACAAGCTGGGGTATAATAAGCTATAAGAGGATGTTGAATAGCTAATTACCAAATTAAAAATTTATCATGGCATTTTAAAAAATTATTTTCTCCTTATAAAAAGATTACTTACAACAAGTAATTCAAAGTGCATAATTTAAAATAGAGAAAAAAAGATTACCAATACAATCAATATATCCTCGTTCGCGATGGCGTAAACACTAAAGGATCTGCTCACCCCTACTCCACCTACTCCAGTCCCTGAACTCCTCCACAAACTCGAGATTTTTACCATCATAAATAAATTCATTTATAGTAGGCGGAGAAGCCTATTACAATAATATTTATTTACCTTAGACCTTGGCTTCATGTTGACACGTCAAAATACAATAGATGCCCACTACTTGAATTATCTCAGATTGATCAAGAAGAGAGTGAACTACTTCACAGTACTGCCAAGGAGAATTAATGATGTCTATGTTAAGGAAGTTGTCATGTTGTTAGATGACAACATTAAAATCTGGCACCTTCAGTATGACACCTTCGAGAGACTAAAATTCACATAGGTTAATGCAATTCTATTTTTGATTGAGAAAAATGGGCCAAACAGTAAGGATCTTCATGACAACTTAATCAAAAAACAGTCACAGAAGCTATAGAAGTATGTCCAAATCCCAAAATTGTGATTTCCGGACAAGACCTCAAGACATCGAACAACTAATGATATCAAAGGACTTGACCGTGCACAATAGAAGACTAATCATTAAAGTTGCTAAAATGATGCAGAAGAGACCAGGACCTAGGTTAGCTGAAGAAATTATAACTTCAAGAATATTTAAAGACTTCATCAGCGCTGGTCACACTCTTGTCAGAATGTTAGGAGAATTAAGGGTGGAAAAATCATATACTGTAAATTTTCGTTCATAACAAAGTAAATACACTGTACTTGAATTTCATAAAGATTTCATTATCTATCTTTTTTGTATGGTAGGCTTGTTAGTAGACTTAAAGTTTTGCCTAAGTTTCTTACTCACAATTTGGAAAAGATTGTTAGGCAGATGACATGTCTATTCCATCCTAACAAGCCTACTCAAGTGACAATATCGCTTTACGTTGTGAAATGAATTCTAACCATTTAGATTAGTGATAGCATTCAAATCTACTTCTCTTGTATTCTTTTCTAGATATCACAATTGTTAAAATAAGTTTAGAGAATTATGTGCAACAGTCTTTGTAAATATCAGTCAGAGAATAAGTCAATTTGGTAGAAGTTAAATGAATATTGTTCAAGCAGCAAATTGAAGAAAGAAGACTTTTGAAGAAAATAGGTTGCACAAATTTCTCTAAATCAATTATAGTGAAGCCCAGAAAAGCTATGTAGTTAAGTCCCTCAAATCTATATAGTGAAGCCCAGTTGAAAGCTATATCGTGATGTCCAATTTCGTACTAGATCGTGAAGTCTAATTATGTGTTATATCATGAAATCAAGAATAAAACAATATTACGAAGTCCACAATCATACCATATCGTGAAGTCCAAAATTGTGTTATATCGTGAATTCCCGAATGAACGATATCATGAAGTCAATGATAATCAGAGTTTACGATATCTTCACTTAGCCTGTTTCATATCAAGAAAAATGAAGGTACAATTTCCATAAATGAAGAAACAAATCATTATAGTACATAATACATGGTGATGGTCCATGTACGGGTTTTAAACCTACACCTAACTTAAAGAGAAAGAAAAAGAAATGCAAAGCTAAAGATCACGAGCGTGTATAACAGAATCAAGGTGGTACTCAAAAAAAAGCTACAACGTACCCCCATATAGATAGGACAAGTTGATGTAAATAGGTGTGCACAATTTGTAGTACATTGCATTATTAATAGAATGCACATCCCGTTTTTAGTAAAGTGAGAAAATATAGAAAAAAAATCAAGTTCTATTTTCTCTTCTCTGCAAGCAATCTCGAGGGTCGGTTTTTAGTAGAAGCCAAGAAAATACCATTATTTTTCTTGAAGTTGTAGTTACAATTTACTTAATATACATAAAGTGCGTAAAATATCTTCATATTTTTACTTGTTTAAATTGTAGCACTTGAAATTTTAGTGCTTGAGTTTTAAGTTTTAACAATCAATCAAAAGTTTTAAAAACTATCATTCACCCCCTCCCTCTCTACCTAATTTTGAGATACTTGTTTTTTAACAAATGGTATGAGAACAGGCTGTAAATACACATACAGTAAAAGATCAAGATAATGAGTTCTCTGAAGTTAAGTAGTATTTAGATTCCAAAGTTTACCAAAAGCATTACTCTTTAATGTGAAAGAATAAAGTGATGGTGTCATAAAAGCCTTTACACCCATGTACTTGGACATACTGAGGTATGGTCCATTTATTCCTTAAACGGAGATTCTTGAATTTAGTGAAGGAACAACAGTCATGCCATCAAGGTTTGTACCAAAAGATCCAGCAACCTAGCTACAATGAAACTAAGAAAGAAAAAGTTGTTTGGATGATGCCTTCAACTCATCATTTGTGACTCTATGATCTGGACATGTTTGTCACTATTGCTCACTTTGGTAGTGCAAAACTCATGTGGGATCATATAGAAGTTCTTTGTGAAGGCACTGAAGAAGTAAGAGAGAATAATAAACATATTTGTGTTTCTCACTTTGAAGCCTTTATGGAAAACCAAATGAACATATCACTGAGGTTTTTGAAAGATATAATAGAGTCATAAATAATTCTGAACTTCATGAAAAGAGGTACGAAAGAAAGGAGCTAAACATGAAATTTATATTAACTCTTCCGAACATTTAGAGTCAAGTATTTGGAATATAGAAATGATTGTTTCTAAATTAAAGGGAATAGAAGAATTTATTTTTATCAAAGAGCTTAAGGGAAATGAATGGATTTAGATAAGATTTTAAAGGCAAAATTGTGTTTTATGGACAATAGACAAGTGACACTTGTCAAGCAACCATTGGATAACTATATATTATGGTTGTTTTGTGAATGCCTGTCGTTTAACTATATTATTATAATTAGATGTACCTTCTTTAGAGTTGTGTTGCTTATTTTGTTTATTTAAACAATGATTTTAGGGTTATTTTATATGTTCTACAATCTTTCAAATTGCATACAGATTTTGTTAGATTATTTTATAATAATCTTAATATATGAGCTTACAAATTAAATACAATTATATTTAATGTCTATTCTATATTTGGACTAATTAAGTGGTCTAAAATAAAGGGTCCAATAACATCTTATTTGGTATGTGCTTTGTAATGTGTAATACCCAATAGTAATCTAATTAGGGTTAATGGGGTCTAATTGGACTGCTATATAAAGAATATAATAGGGTTTTGGTCCCCAAGGCTATTCACAACCTCTACTCCTCTATTCCCATAAGCGAGAGCGAGATACGGCTAAAGGCGAATTAAGTCTGTGGAAGATCAAGTCCCATAATCTGTATACATGTTCACCGTCATGGAATCAGGTACGCTTTCGCGCTACAGTTTTATTATGTAACCTTGATAATATTACATAAGATGATCCGTGTGGTTAATTATTTAGATGTATTAAGATCTAACAAGTGGTATCAGAGCCCTATCTTATATTGAGTTATTAGGGTTGATCATATATTATATTTTATATGATTGTTTATGACTGGAATTATGTGTGAAATCAGCATGTGTAAGTATATTATGTCGAATCCGTGTTTATATTACGTGATTTACTCCATGGGTTTGTAGAGATGTATATTTTTTTACAACTTGTTGGTTATGTATTAACATATAGTTTTTCTGTAAACGGAAATTCATGTGCATGACAATTATTTGACTTGTGTTATAGATTCTTTATGCCTAGTCAGAAGGTAATTCACGGTCATGTACAGTTTAGGTATATATCATTATGGAGTAAATATAATTTATTAACATGTACATGATTATCATGGCCTGACTTATGTTCGGCGAATTTTTTTTGGTTTTCCCGCGCACGGATGCAATTTTTTTTATATGGAATTAGCGTTTCGGTGTATTTTGGTTCTGTGAATAAAATCATGTTTTAATCAATATATTTATTTAGTTATGAAATATTAATATATTAGGTTATTTATTTTAATATTTTACAATTAATACGAATTTGGGCATTTTTTGGGAACATATATATTATATGTTGTCCTCTTATTTCGTCAATAGGTGAGTTGAAATAAAATATTGTCAAAGTGATATTTATGTATTTTGTGTTTTGTTAAAGTCAGTGATGAAGTATGCGTATAGAATATTTGGTGTATATAATTATAATTTGTAGTAGTAGTTGTTGTTGTAATATGGAGATTGGTAATTGTGTAAAAATTATTGTAATTTATTATGCATGTAGAATATTTATTATGGGTGTTTTAATTTGTGTAATAGGAAATAATCATTTTTTCGCTTTTTCCAATCTAATTACCAGAAAACCGACCGAACGTTTACATAACCGACCATTTTTTGCCATTTGGTTGCCCAAAACACCGACCATCGGACTACATAAAAGACCACATTTATATTTAAAACCGACCATCTTTCTTAGAGGTGGTCGGTTTTACTAAAGTCGATTATGTCATTTGTTTTTTCTACTAAACTAAACGACCAATGTGTCCATTTTGACAGAGGTCAGTTATGACTGTCTCGATCAATTTTAAATATTTCTTAAATAATATATCAAATATAAAAAATATTTTGTGCTTATACACACAAGCAAACACATAATATAGACAAGATAGGCCCTTACTTAAAATTAGAACCAAGACCTAATCTCAACCACCCAATTTTTGTATTAACTTTTAATTGGGACCCATCAAAGTCACATATGTATGCTTATATTTTTTTATCTCTCCCATCCTAATCCCCCCAATTTTTGGTCAATTATTATTAAAACCACTTTCGATCTCTCTTTCATTCTCGTCCATCTTGCATATCTCTCTCTCTCTCTTTGTTTGATTTCACATATCTTTTTTCTTAATTATCTTTTTCCCATCTTATTAATTTATCTTGTTTGACCATTTATCTTTTTTCATCAGAAAACCACCAATTTGCAACATAATCTAAAATATAAAGTGAAATGATGACATTGAAGATTGACTCTCGAGAACACGATTATTTTTATGAGTTTGGTCTTTATATAAATAGTGTATGAAATATGGAGATGAAAGTACTAGAAGATGTGAGCTTCGGATTTGATGATAGTTGGTGTATGTTGATTAGTGGATTGAAGTTTTATGATTTCTGAATGCTTATGTGGAAAGTTTTTAAGTGATTAATTTGTGTTACCCAGTAAAGATATAATTATTTAAGGAAGGTTGGATAAAATTATTCCAGTGAATCGAAATCAGGATGTAAGATCAATAACAATTTATTTCGTATGATAAAACTGTTACACACTCTCTCAAGAAATTCTATTTTTGATGGAAGCCATCCTCCCGCTTGATCTATTTTTCGGAATCACAATGATTCTCGAGATAAAAGTTAATCAAAATGATAACCTATTCCGTTTATATATTACATAGCTAATCTAGCAATTACAAGATATGTGACAAGATAGATTATCTTATTTTCATTCATATCCTAATCAATAGTTATGTTCTTATAAATCAGAAACTGGCAAATAAATATCTCCTCGAATAATGGAACTATATATGAATCAATTGATACTGATTTATTCTATTATCTTAACAACCAGAGATATCCTGATGTCTGTCTACATCATGACGCCATGCAGATCCTGACCTACGGAAAATCCTGACGCCCTCTATATTCCCAGCACAGCATTCTCACCCAATAATTTGTATCTTGGAAATCTTATGCTTTCTTTTATATATTTGGTGAATGCTGTCAAAATTTTATTGGTTTGCGTTAAACTTTTGATGATTTGATTTTAATTTTTGAGATTACTTTTAACTTTCGGTGATTTGCTTTTAAATTTTGGGATTGTTATGATTTCATTCACACTTCTTTCTTATTATCATAAACGACCGTTATCGGTGGGGTTTTGTTTGTTGACATCAACAAACACGTGTTGCCACGTGTGGTAGGTTGACACTTGTAACAAAGACCCTCTTTTACGGTCGATTTTGAGTGCTAAACCTAACCAACTGTCATAACCGACCAAGTTAAAACCAACCACACCCTGTGGTCAGTTTTAAGATTCAAAACATGTCATTTGTATGCATAACCAACCATTTTTTACGATTTGATTGTGTCATGTTTTCATAGTGATTATTCTCAATATTTAGCTAATGAGGACATGCTAAAAATTCATCTTAATTTAATACAATCATTACTAGTATGTAGAAAAAAGTCAAATTATCCACTTTACATTTTTCTTATATAATTTAAATTTAGTGTTTGGTTAACTTTTACCTATATGATTTTGCAAAAAAAGATTTTTTTTAATTATATCCTACTTCTTATTTTCTATAAAAATTATGTAAGAATTTTTTTATTCTAGTTTAATTAAATAAAGCTAAAATATTACTGGTATTTTACCAGTAATATTACTGGTATTACCTAATGTAAGATTTTTACATTACTGGTATTACAAACATGATAAACTAAAACACAAAGCTAAAATATTTAGAATAGATTCAAATATCACTTCAATAAATATAAATAAAATTATAGTTTTAACTTGACAATTTTTAAAAAAGCTCTAGTAAGATGCTATACCAGTTGGGCTACAAATAATTTCTGAATAGAAACGGAGTGAAATGGGCTCCCCTCTTATATTACATCTAGTAAAATCTAGAAGTTTCTACTCTTTTAAAAATATTATTTTATCCTGCACAGCCTGTTATGTATCATCTAGTTACATCTAGAAGTTTCAATTCATATATATATGCACATCTAGTTACATCTAGAAATTTCTACTCGTATACACACTCATATACACCTGTTTAAAACCCACACCCACACAACAGATAATATATAAAGCATACAATTTTCTATCTCTTATATAAACAATTTGGTATGAAAATTAAAGATAGTTTTAGTGATGAAATCAGGCCGCCGAAGAGGATTATCTATTGGTGTAAACAGCTCTTTCTCTTCCCTCTCCCTCTCCCTTAATTTTGTGTATATATAAGTACATACATGATATTCTTTGTGAACTATATTTTTTTAATATAAAATATTTACAGGAAACAATGAAGAAAGTGCTCCACAAATCACAAATCATCTTTCTCATGGACAGTAATTTTCAGGTAATTATTTCTAAATTTATGCTATAATTATATTTGTGTTGGTTCTTGTTTTAAAATTATTGTTATTGATTTTTTTTGTTATTATAGAAAATGGTGCTACTTGAATGATGAATTTCTTAGAACCTATATTCCTTCCAACTTCTAGATCTTATACTTTACTATTATAACCGTGTTATAGTAGTGAATGTTATTTTAGTACCAAATCTAGAATAGAGCACAACAATATCAAAAACACAATAAAATTCAACATATATAGTATTATTTCTAATGATAGAAATAATGTTTTATGGTTAAAATTTTAACGGTTACAAATTTCATCTATTAAGTATCTTTTATTCTGAACTAAAAATATGTGTACAGGGGTACTCTTTGGAGAAATTGCTAATGAAGTTAAATGTGAGGAAGTTAGTTCTACCTGCTACTAACCAATCCAGAGATATGTGGATTTTTTTTTGGTTTTGAAGACATGTCCTCAGAACAGGTATCTACGTTTGTTTTTATTTTAAGCTAGTACTGGGCCGTAGAATAAAAACAAATGAGATGTCCATATTTTAACACGAGAAAATGTGAATTTATAAAATATTTGGAAGATTTAATAATTTACTAAGAAATCTCTATTATCACTTGAAAATCCAAAATCATAAATGACGATATATTAGGTACATATGCTTCACATATACCCCTTTATGTTTTATATTCTTGGCTCTAATTAATTTTCATATTTTTATTTTTGCAGATAAAACATACCAAGAAAATGCTGGAACATGGTTAGCTTCTGGGATACATTGATGCTACACAAAACATATTTGAGGGCACATTTAATAATTCTGCAGACTTTCCAGAATACATCTTCTGCTAAGGTCATCACTGTCTCACAAATTCAGTCCTTCCACTTGTATTCAACCCTTTTCTCTGTAAAACTGATGAAAATCAATTTAATATATAATAATTTATTAAAAGCAAGTTTAATAAGAACTTTTAGCTATGACTTTGTATATGTTTGTAGATATGTGTATAATGTATATAAAGAATGGATTTAGAGAGTGGACATGATCACATTCATTTTGTCTTTTTTTCTTATTTAATGAAGCCATTTCAAATTTAACTTTTTTAATAATTGAAAAATTAAAGTAACATACTTTAATATTAACTTTATCAGCCTAAGAATGCAATTTTTAAAGCATGACTCACGAGCACTATTAGTCATGTATTTTTGACCCAAAACATTTAATCACAAATTAAAAAATAAACTAATACTTAGATATAGCCTTAACAATCAAACATAACAATGAGCATATATGACATTATGAAAATGTCAATAAAGAGAAATGAGTGATATAATGTTTGTGACAAAATTTAGCTATAGACTGAAGAAGACTTATTGATAGTCTGTATCAAGACAATGAGACCAAGAAATATGTTAAGAAATTATATGTGAATATATTCAAAATAATTGTTTATTCACATTTTGTGTGTGTGATTATTTCTTTCAAAATCAAAACTGATGCAATAAAAAATTTAATTTTTGACTTTCAAATTTTAGTCTAGATTCATTGTATAACTATACTTACCTTGGTGGGAGGCTTGTTTTCAGCTCTATATCCTTTGCCTTTTCTTGAATTTCATGAGTGCACAGGGTCCTGATGAGCTCATGACATAGGAGTTTTACAAGTTAATAGTCTTATAGCACATACCTTGTTATTTTCTCTATTATTTTTCTCTCACTAGCTATATACACTTTATTTTGCTATGGCAAGCAATAGTCACTCTCCCTTCAAATTTTTATTTTTCCTATTGTTTGCCAAGTTGACACATCAATACACATATATAACCAATTTTATATTAACCAACCAAAATTCTTGCATGATACTCTTGAATTGGTTCTTTTAATTTTTGTTCTAAAAAAAGTCAGTCGCAATGAGAATCTTTGTAAAGAAAATTTTTATAAGGTGTTGATTAATTGATAAATTTTTAGTGCAAAAAATTATCACATGGAAATATTTTTGGGCTTGATTTATCACGGGAAAGACGTGATAAATGTAATTGTTTTGCATTTATTTGGACAAACTCGTGAAACGTCTTAAATAGAGCGTGACCCATGACTCAATTCCAAAAAAATCAGGTACCCTCATTTAAATTTCAGATTTAATTAATTGTAAAATAATTTCTTTCAAAAGTTTTATTTTTCGCAAATTTATTTTCTAACAAAATGTGTTATTGAAGGAGCAAGAAAATTTGGTCAGAATGAGGTGAGTGAGTGGGTTTGATCGGAGATGATGGCTGCATGGTGGAGGAAGAGGTGGGACGTCGGGAGAAGAGCTGTTGTAGTGGATCAGGGGAGGGGTAGTTGTAAATAATAATATAAATATGTGGTTTATGGATGAAGGCTAGTTTTTATTTAAGATTGATTTTTATTTGACCATGAGCCTATATATATAATATTTATATAGGGTCGCGCTCCAGTGAGAATTTCTTAAAATGAGAACTGTGAGAACTGGTGATTTATGTAGTTAAAATTGGTGATTTTTTGAAAAGTTGAAATTTCGAATCTGGTAAATTAGTGATTTTGTGCAAACCAAAAATTTTAAATTTTATAAAATCACAAAATTGGACTACAAAAATCATCGGTTCTCATAATTCTCATTTTAAAAAGTTCTCATTTGAGCAAAAGCCTATTTATATATATATATAAGGGGAGGTACAGGGGAGGGTTCAAAAGAGAACCCTGCTTAGTTGGAGAACTAGAGACCGCTTTTAATCACCATTCATTTGATTTAAAATCAAGTGGTCCAGATTTTGTTGTGAGTTATAATAGATGTACTTGATTTGTATACAGGGGTAGTATATTATTAATACTATATACTATTATATATACATATTTGTACATTATTATTTCCATTTATTTTAAATATGTTTTATGTATAGAGATTTTATTTCCTTTAAGGTTAAATCAACCTTACACATTCCATTTTTATGTAATCAATCAATTCATCATCAATTTATTTTCTTTCCTATTGCAATAAGCATTTTTAAAAAATAATGAGCTTTAAACATTATCAGTCAAAATGACAAACTAATTTCATATTTTATATTTAAATATAGCTTTGAATCTGAAAATTACTATTCCCTCTGGAAAAGATAGTATCCCTAAAAAATGGAACCTCTAATAGGTAAAAAAAATGGCCACAACCACTTGTATTGTTCTATCCCATTTTCATTTTTCAATGAACATATCTTAATTGTTTTTATCTTTAATTGTTATCCGAAGCTCTGATATTAATCATATGAATAAATTCAGTCAACTCAGTTCACAAACTTTTGCCATGTTGACGAAGATCACTACGATTCAAATTTTACCATAATAATGTTTTGAACTATTTTTCATGTTAAAGGTATTGGTTGTTCCGATCAGGATGGCATGGGTAAGAGTTCTGGCTTACCTGTAGATAGTGTTGTCCACTTAGGGAAGTTGCTAGACCATAAATGTAGAGATATGGTGATATGGTGCCAGGAACAATTGTAATTTCTGTTACTTCTCTTGCTTCCAAAGTCATGGACATGATGTTTGGGTTCAGTTGTGCTTATTTTATTAACCTCACTTCACCATTTTTGGTGATGGGAATCTGGTGTGAATCTGGTGAATTATATCATAAATTTGATATTTGTGTTCATATATTATGTTCAAATTTCATATCTTAGTGAGTTTTATTGAAAATTGTTGGTTGTTTATAATTGTCAATGATTTTATGTTTCATATATCCCCCTCCTATTTCACAGTAATCATTCAAAACTTCACTCAAAACACCTTTGCGGCCTATACATTCAACTCCGATCATCTCATTATTTCATATTATACAAGTTAGTGATTTATGTAATATAAATAGAGATTAAAGATGGATCAGAAAGTTTAACTTTAGGTTATGGTGGCAGACGAAGGTATATCGGAGATGATGACGGAGGTAGATCGGAGATGGTGGGTTTGATTGACTAGTTGTGATGGAAGATGAATATGGTGATCAGAGATGAAGATGGTATTAGCGTTACTGTATTTATAACAAGCGTTTATTTTTTTAATGGGTTGTGCCATTCTAATTAAAAAGGATTAGGCTAATTTCTAGTTTCTATTATAAGGTTGTTTATATATATATATATATATATTTGGGTTGTTCAAATAGAAACTGCATTAATAAAAACTAGAAACTAAGGCTTAGCTTATTAAAAATTTTGTCAGCACCCAGCATCATCCCTTTTGTTAGCCCAATACTCTCATTTATCATTAATCGTAATATAATTCATACAATATATACACAAAAAAATCAGATACTCCTTCATTCTTCTACCATCGATTCATCATAATTAAACACATAAACACTAAAACTTTTTCATAAATATATAAATTATTCACAAACTCTTCTAAGATTAAATTGAAATCACTATTTTATATTACACAAATTACTGAAACATCGGGTAAACACTAAAATCACTAATTTATCTTATAGAAATCACTAATTTGTGCTATAAAATTCAGTAATTTATATTGTAACTTTCAACGGATAATCTTACTTTGTCATCCGTTGAAAGAGTAGCTTATGTTTATGTAACAGCCCACACTTCCGGACTATTAAATCTAAATACCAAAACTTAAATAAAATAGATTCTTATTCGGTAATTCAAATATATCACGAAGGTCAAAGCAGCGGTCAAACTCAATAATCAAAATCATAAAAACAGAGACGCAGCTCCACAAATCCGATAATAATTGTCTAACAGATAATTAAATTTATTCTCTAAAAACAAAATCTTTATTCTAATTCAAATAGCACAAAACGAAGCAGCACAGATCTCCACATAGTTCTCATTCCTTAATTTTAATATGCTCCAAATTCCGAACCTGAAATGTTAAAAGGGGTGAGCTACACAGCTCAGCAAGTACAAATTGACTAACTTTTAAACAGAAAAACAATGGGTGTTTTGATAAAACGATTTTTCTTAAAACAATAATAATTTTGTAAAACATTTTCTAAAATAAATCCAACCCAAAGTTTTATATTTTATAAGTCAGAATTTAAAACAGAACAGAGCAGAATTTATAACAGTACAGATTTTATAACAGATCTGAACAGAATAAAACAGAACGAAACGATAATTCTTATAAATACCACAGTCTTGATCTACGGCCACACTTTGCCAGTAGCCGGCATCTAATTCTTATTCTTATTCTTTATACCACACTTTGCCAGTGGTCGGCATCTAAAGTTCAATAATTACGCGCCCTTAATAGGTATCTAAAGTTGCACACTTGTGCGCCTACTAAGGGTATCTAAGGCTAGTTCCGGAACTATAGCGTAAATTACGAACGGGTTCGAAAACGTAGAGACTGGGTTTCAAAAGATTCTCGTATCTTATTCTTTTATACAGTTCGAAACAGAATTCTTTTATCTTACACGAAATTAGAAAATCAGAGTATCAAAACTTTTCCGAGTAAAAGCAAGTCAAAAAGTACTTACCTCAAAGCCTGACCAGATCTGAATTTACTCTTTTTGACCCTCTAAACGATATTTTCTTGGAAAACACGAAACACGAAAGCTGAAGATAACGAAAAGACCTTTCTGAAAAGTCCAGAATCACTGAATTCTGACTTACGATGAATTTTCTACGAATTTTACAAGACAGCTGATTTTTGCTGAGAAAGTCCTACGAATTTTAATGATAAAAACAAGGAATACGAATATGGTGTATTTATAACGATACAAAACCCTATATCTTAACCTACAAGTTATCCATATTAGAATTGGATCCAAATTTTAGGCTCATTAGTCTAATTCAATTTTAAATCCTAGTCCTTGTCTAATTTTAATTCTTTTTATTTTATTATTCAATTAATAATTTAATTCTAAAAATTACGGGATATTACATACTACCCTCCTTAAAAAGAATTTGGTCCCCAAATTCCCAACAATCCTAAAGTTTG
>NW_027419514.1:0-42476 GCF_009905375.1 Apium graveolens
TGAGCGACTGGGGGTTACAAATGGCTCGGGACGAGTCTGGTAACCTATAAACAACAAGTAAGTAAGTTGGAATTAAACCAAAGTCACTTGTAAATCTATACTTTAACCAACTTAGACTCTAACGCTCGTTTTGCGCTTACTGATTCTCTTAAGTCACTCGAGTACCCTCGGCTCCACCATTTTTAATAAATTAACCACTACGAGTTTTAAGGAGATTCTTTCGCGAGTACCTTACCAACTGCCTAATCCACTTAACACAATTGGTTCATACTCCAATTAGTCCTTTAAGGTCTTTAACCAAGGTTTCAAAGTAAGGCGAGGGGAAATGTTTCGTTCGCGAAATGCCGTTACTTAAAACGGTCGTTTCTCCTAAACCGTACATCGGAATCAAACGAACTACATATCAAAACGAAGCTCGTAACATGAACTATCTAAACATGGCAATGGTCAAAATCTAGCATGGAGTTCTCGGGTCCTAATGTTATGAACAAAAGCAGTCTAAAGTAAATCGGACATTACGACGGCTATGTTTACGTGATTACCCAAATTTTATATCACTCCAATTCATCACCAAACAACCCCAATCCATTCATACAACCAAAGTCCATCCTTACCACATCATAACATCCCCAATAAATTCAATATTAAAATTTATACTTATGCTTAAGCTTGAATTTAACTATACTTAAGTTCTTTTAACCAAAACAACAAGATTCACCATTCCATTTCACTACCACTCCAACCCAAACTCTAAACCACAAGCATTAAGCTACTATATCACCATAACAATCAAAATCATCTTATTATACAAAGGAATCTAGGGTTTGGAGATGATATACCTTCCTTGAAGTGGTGGGAGTAGCTAGGAAGCCTTAAGAAGCCTTGAGAAGTCTTAGGGATGCTTGGATCTTAAAGGAAAACAAGAAAAAATCAAGTTAAAAACTTTGAAATCACTATTCATTGTCTTCTTCATTGATTTCTTGAAGAAGATTGAGAAAGAATTGAAGGCTTAAACTCATAAGATAGCCATAACTATGCATAAGGATGACTAGGGAATTATCTTACCAATTTAGGAAGCCTTGATCTTGAGTTTTGAAATTTCTTTCTCTTGAAAATGGCAAAAGCCGAGAGCAATGAAGAAATAAGAGGTTTTGTGTTTTTTGTTTTGATGAAATGAAATGTTTGGCTTGGTTGATTGAGTTAGATTTGTTTTATTTTAGGTTAATTGCCAATTTAACCTTGGTTTTGTGTGGTTAACAATCCACCACATTTCCTTCCTTCTTATGTCATGCTTGCATCACTTTATGATGTTATCATCCCTCCTTTGTCCTCTTTCTATTGGTTGGATGACATCATCCCCACTAATCTCTTTGATTAGCTTCTAATTGTTTGCCTAATAACCGCTGATCTGTTATATGGTTCGCTTAACTTTCGTTTTCGTTTATCGTTTGAGGGATCATACCCGGGATCTTATTACTTAGGTTCCCTTAACCTATCTCAATACATTATTCCTTTTTATGATCCTCTATTATAATCCTTTAATTTAAATCCTTTAATTTAAATCCTTTTTTATCCTGTTACCTTATACTCAATTCTTTTCGTATCTAGTGGATTTCCGGGAAAAATCAAAGTGTTCGGAATTGGATTCTGACGATCTTTACATACACTTATATACCATATAGAGTACTAATAAAATCTCAGAATATCCATAACAGAACCCCTACATAGTGTGGCATGAAAAGTTTCTCATTCAGCAAAACACTATTCATAAGGGTTTCAAAAATTTCCAAAAATTGGGGTTATTACAGTCTCCCCTCCTTAAAAGGATTCCGTCTCGGAATCAAATAGAAATGAATAGGGATACTTTCTTAGCATTACACTTTCTAACTCTCAAGTAAATTTTCCTACATTGTGGTTCTTCCATCAAACTCTGAATAGTTTGATAACCCTTCTCCTAAGCACTTGTTCCTTTTTCAATCTATAACCCTTCCTGGTTGCTCCATATAGGTTACGTCTGGTTGCATGTCTATGCGCTCATATGCCCCTATTTATCTGGCATCCGAATTACACTTCCTTAACATTGATACGTGAAACACGTTATGACTTGCTACATGTTCTGGGGTAAGGCTAGCTCATATGCTAACTTCCCAATACTTCTTAATATATCCAAGGGTTTCCAAGGGGATACCTTTAACAACACTAGGTCCCCTACTTCCTATTCTTTTCCTTTCGTGTCAAATCAACATACTTCTTATGTCCATCTTGGGTTACTACCAGCCGTCCTCTGATTAGATCTATTATATCCTTTGTCCTTTGGACTTGCGGGTCCGAGCATCTTGCGCTCTACAACTTCATCCTAACATAAGGGAGATCGACATTGTCTTCCCTCAAGGATCTCATAAGGCGACAACTCGATAATGACATATGATCTATTGTCGTAAGAAAACTCAATCCGTGTTAAGTGATCATTCCAATTTCTTTCAAGTCTATTGCACAGACTCTCATTATAGCTTTTAGCATTAGAGCTTTTCTTCTCAATACCCATTCTTTTCCAGTTCGTAATCGCTACTACCTTCCGTTCCTAATATTATACTGTTATACTTTTGCTCGTTAGCGTTCTATAACCTTTTAATAACCTCGTCAACCTTGTATCACGAATGTGTTTCCATTCCGAATACTACCACAACTTTATTACTCCTTTTTCAGCTGTTTCTATTTCCAAAGTTTGATCAATCATGTAGAAGTAAATGAATTTGTTGAGAGATCACTATGATCATGAACACTTGTTATATCGCATAGTTAGTACAGAAGGTGGCCACCTTTAGTACTTGACAAGCAATTAAACAATAGCTGGTATCCTACTCGGCTTCTATCACACAGATAGATAGTCATTCGGCAATACCTCCCCTTCTGGAAGGGTTGTTCTTCTCAGTTTATATGAAATGAAAAGAAGAGAAAAGAACGAATTGAAGAGAATTGTATATATGAAAAAAAATATTGCCAAAATATCTGGCTTGGAATCTACCTCTGAACTATAGAGGTTTGTCATAGGAGAACAAAACATATATGTATTTATATCAACATCAAGTATTATAGCATCGTATCTCACATGCCTAAATATTTTTGCTATTCCGTCCATCATTCTATGGACCCATGCTCTTCCTCGAGCTTATACCAATCACCTTTGAAACTCCCTCGATATCGAAAATCGAACCTGGGATCTCATTCTAGACATCATCGTTACTAGAATTCTATGCTTGCACCGCAACCTTCCTCACATAGTAATACGACTCTCTTTTCATAAGAGGGAATAAATATTCAATAGGTAGATACTCTACTTAATTAGTCTATCATGATAACTTATACACTACCACGACCCGATTAGTGGTACTCAATCTCAACATTCATTCCAATACAACTCTCATGGTTGTAATCGACTCATTACTCGCAAATCATTTGCATTACTATGGTCCACCACTGACCTACTGTCGTCATTCACTTTCCATGAAATCTTAATATCTAACCATACGGAGTCCATACATGTCGTATATAATACTCTAAGGAGGTAACATAATACCATTCATGATTCATGAAGAACACTCTAGATCCTGATGTACATACATGTCATGAAGCAGATAAAATTGCAGAGAGTTTCAATCAAAGCAATAGCAGGTTAATACCATTCTTAATCGTATGCCTTCAATGAAGACTTAACTCAAAGGTTCGTTTAGTCCTTTTTGAAATATGGTCCTGGATTACTCTCAAGATAGTATCTTCTGAGATAGATAGCCCGCTCATGGCGATTACACGAATTAAACCTTTACCAACTACTATTACGGTTGGGTATTGCACAGTCATCAGAAGGAATGTCAATCTTCCAAACCATAATACAACCTGCATAGCTTTAACCATCATCACTGTATTCCTTTGGCACAAGCGCCTATAATTATCCTCTTACCTTTAAAGTGTCGGCCACCTCTTTGGCCTTTCCTGATAGTAAAATTTCCTTACAGTCAATGTCATTTTAACCACCTCCAAATAAATTTTCTACCTTATTTCAATCACAGCTTAGAAGATGTTTTCCTTAAAATCTGATGAGTAAAAAAATATCACCATTTTTCCATAAGTTATTGCCTCAGTCTTTAGAGGTTAATCACTGTCACGACTGACTCTCAATCATACTTAGAACATCTTTTATCTTAGGCCCTAATTGCCCTGAACAATTTCGACCTTTACTGGTTCGATCCATACTTTCTCGTGGTTTAACACGTGCCCACCTGGCATCATTATAATTACGTCATATTTCCTTTATCAACATTTCTATTCTTGAGAATTGAATTTACCTTTCTCCTTGTAAAACCTCTAAGGTTATCCTTCAATCGTTCTCCTGTATTCCCTATACAGGGCATATCAAATACCATTTACTAATACTAGAATCATTGTCTATATACTTCTGAAAAATTTCTCCACTGATTCTTAAAGGTTGTTGTTACCTTAACCCTTTCCAATCATACTGTCAAAACTCATACTGTCCCTATTAAGGGTGAAATGCCAACCTTTATGCATTCCCCTAGGATTCATTTTAAGTTACCGATGTTCTATCCTTAATTCCTACCTTTAAAAAGGTACATGCATCCTTCCATGGAAATCAAGTCATATATCCTGATAAGGGTGTCTTATTCAATCATTCCCACCTCGATAGTACATGTCTAATTTCACAATAACATCTGTATTCAAATGAGGTCAACCCATATGGCCTCAAAGATAACAACGGTTATCCGCTTTTCTTGCCTAATTTGGTAATGATAACAAGGATGTTCTGGAAGATATTGGTCGTGTTCAACGTGAACTTCTTCTTAATAATTCCTTATTTACTTTTGTTTTTATCTCAACAGTCACCTCAATGTTGGGATATCTTTCATACCTGGCGTCTCCCTTTCTGGGTATAAAGCCACCGGTCTTACACTTCACATTCTTGAAGGTCACTTCCTTCATCCAATTTTCCTAATTTCTTACTTCCTTGTCTCCTCAGTCTATCCGCGTCTCATTATTTATCCTTCGAATTATCTCAAGGTTTCCTCGAATCCTCCCAACTTACAGGGGATAAAATATATGTATCTCTTATGCCTTCAACCATCAATTTTAACTCATGGTGAATCACCCTCATCCGACGAATGCATACTTTTTATTTCTTTTGCTACGAGTCTTTAGGGTTTCCTCATACCCAACTCCCTTATCATTCCTCAAACTCTATTGCCTTTATATTCCTTTCCACTTCATTTCTTTTATTTTCCTTTCTCTTATCATTATTTCATGAACCAACACAACATAAGCATTGATTTCAAACATCCCGTCATTCTGGATTCGTGTCCTCAGAACGAATCTTGACAACTTTTACAACTTAGATTCATAATTCATCATACTCGTCTGTCTTTGTTCTGGCTCCAAAGCTTTTACACTATCTCCATAACCTTGGGAAGTACTTTCCTGAAAACAATTGACTGAACTTAAATCAGTTTATTATAATCTCTTGCTCCGTGCCTTCCTTGGCCTTTCACCAGCGGGTGGCCTCTCTCTTAGGAGAGTAAGTGACAAAAACAGTCTTTTGTGATTCGTCAATCATTTAGAATTTCAAATGATTCCTATATTTCCTTTAGTCAGGCTCTTGCCTCGACTGGGTCAGCTTGTTCCTTGGAACTCTGAGAGCTTAGCGACTTAGGTCCTGAAAGAATTTCCACTACATTGTTTCGCTCGACTTTTATTTTCTTAGTCTAAATTTCTTCCTACTCCCCATAATTGGGGTCATCTTTTAAGTTAAAATCCTCATTTTCCACTTTATTATATTCTGGGTTCCTTATATCTTAATTGCGACCTCCCTGATTTCACATTCAAGGTTTGCCCCTAATCTTATTCCTTGTGGGGGCATATTACTTGGAAAATTTTGAGAATCTCTGGATATTTGTCTTACTTACTTTGCTTAAGTCTTTCCCTCGTTCAGTCCTTGCACGATTGCAAATTATGAATTCTTAAGTTCAATAAACTTCATGACACTTCTTAAGTGTTAATAGAGCAATTAACAATGTGATCTTATCACAAACAAACTGATCTGAACTGAAATTAACGAATATATACATAACCATTTGTTTCGAGGGTAACAACTGAAACATTAAAGAGAATTACATCATTTGATCTGATCGCTTATAACCCAAAAGTACTACCATAGATAATCATCTAGTCATTAAAACTAATCATCCATAACTTAGGCTAATCCTCCAAAAGCGGTGCTGCATGAAATTCTTGTCAGATTGTTCAGTCTGCACACTATTATGGATCAAGAAATGCGGGCACACACGACATCCCTAACCTGCTCCATTAAAGCGGTGATGAGGTCTAGGATAGTTGCAAGTAGCGGATCAATCTGACCCTCAAGATGGCCTCTAGCTGTAACACGGGTGGTAGCCTCAATCCTTTCCATGCTATGAGCTAATCCTGCCGGAAGTACCCCACCCTCAATCCTCGGTGCAGTAAGTCGATCCAACAGATCACTCCTAACATTACGGGCCTCAGACAGGCCACCCAAAGTCATATGATAATTGGCGATAAGAGAAGCCTGAGTGGTAGCATCTAGCAGTCCATGGGGTGCAGGTGGTGCAGACCCAGGAGATCCAAATGGATAACCAAGCACGGTATCAGGTGACAATGGTGCAGGAGATAAAGGTGGCATTTCCTCAGTAGGTGCTGGGCTCTGTACCGGGGATGGAACAGGAATTGGTGGAACCTCATGGATGTCTACAGGAACCTCTGGAAGAGGGTCTGATACTGGTATAATTGGTGTCATGGAAGGCCCCACTCCTTCTGCCCTCATTAACCTTTGTGCCCTTGGTAACTCTTCATCCTCTAGTGCCACCCTCGCGGCCATTCTTGCTCGTAGTCGCCCTGACTACGGTCATCAATTCCTCAGCGGTCCTCTCTTCATTCTCATCAGGATCCTCCATGAGATCCTCCTCAGCCACAATCCTTTCCGGAATAACATCCTCAACCGCAACATTCTCAATATGAATCTCATGGTCCCTCATTAGGGTGCTCTATCGGATTCACAATTTGATCTCCAACTTGTAATAAAACATCCTCATGCTGATGCTCCTGAACCTCAGGGTTCGGTGCCCCGCTGCCCTATACGAGAAAACTATGTTACTATCACGATATTTATAAGGGTTCCCGTAAGGGTTTTAACTGTCAGTACTACGTTAGGTAGCCCGACTATGAACTTGGCAAGAGTTCTTATTATCTTAGTGAACTTATTATCTTAACGTCACATCATCTCTGAGGTTTATAACGCTTAGCTCTGATACCACTTCTGTAACACCCCCAAATCCGGGGTCGGGGATCCGGGTTGTCACGAGTTCCATTTCCCTTAATAACATCCAATCTTAATAATTAATCAACTACTCTGTACTGTGACCCCACAATAAACACACACACCACAAGTTATAGTCTCAGAGATGAACATCCAAAAATAATCACAAGTCATTTTATTCCACAATTATCTGCCAATACACCTTAAAAGGTTTTCTGAATAAATTTACATTTTCTTTGCCATTATTACAATTCATATTATACATAAGTCGGTACATCAAAAGTTGAAAGCCTAGCCTATTGGTTGCTCCTACCTCAGCTACAGCGGCATCAACGCTTCCAGAAGACTGCAGAACGTTTTCTAACCGCTTGCGAATTGGGAGCTTGGTCCTGTTCATCTTGTCTATCTGATGTTGTGTGATGAAAGAAGAAAGCAAGGGTGAGCAACAAGCCCACCAAAATAATATATAATGATTAACAATATATGAGCCTTCTCATAGTACTCATGAAAGTCTTGGTCAAAAAAATGAACCAAGTTTGATATCTTAATGCGATGAAGTCGCAAAATATTCAGTATATATATATACATATATACTTTTCAAAATATTGGAAGTCCTCTTCCATGCATAATATACACAAAGTTCCATTGTATAACTGTATAAAAATATCGTTGCAAGGTGATCTCATATATCTAACCTTGTCTCAACGTTTTTTTTCGAAAATCTTTGTCATGCATAAGATAATCATTTACTAGATATAAGTTTAAAAGATGAAGTTACAAGATACTCCATATACTTATATCTTTTCCAAATACTACTTGAACTACCACCGTTCAAGTTATAATTAGTTTCAAAAGCTCATCACATAGATGAGACTACAAGACAGATTTGAATAGATTAAATCTTTGAAATATCTCAAAATGAAATGAAGTTACGAGATACTTCATTTGATGAAACATCATTTTGAAAACTGACCCTGCCAACACTCAACAATCGCCCAACCGTAGCCTTTCTATGAAGTGCTCTGGGTAGTGTTGCAGAATATCCAATTGGATGATGAACTCATACGGGAGTTTACCGCCAGGAAGACCACTTACGATGATCAGTCGTAGTAGTGCAACCCCACCATTTTCTACATGTAGAGGAGAACCTGTCGGATTTACTTGTCAACCGAACACTGAACTCCTAAGGAATGGACCGCCTTAGCGGAACTTCCAGGCCATTTGGGCCAATATAATAAGGCTGGGCCGGCGCTACTCGACCACTTACGCCACTCCTAGTTAGATGAAATCCATGACTCTGAAACGTAAAGCTCGTCCCACTTTCCCCAAGTAGAAACTTGTTGATACGGCTCCACCAAGAAGTGTATCTAGTTGGAAAGGAAAACTCACCGATATTTCCCAGGCGATGCCTGTTAATGGATTAACTTGTTCCAAGAATTTTACTTCCCGAGTATTGGGTAAGTAATCAAAACTCTTTTATCAAGACAGCAACCTTGTTGCGAATACAAAACACACCACAGAGCCGGATCCCTCAGGTTTTGAGCGAGTATTTAAATCCCCTTTTTAAAAGGAGATCTTAAATATATAAAATGAGTTTTGGGATCCGCTCTAATTTTTGAAAATCATTTTAAAGACTCGAAAACACTTTAAAGAGTGTTTGGAATAATGCTGATTTAATAAAGTAAATCAGTCTCAATATAAAGAAATATCTGAATATTATTATTTAAATAATATTCCCATAAAGAATAATTGAGGTAGAAGTTGGAAAACTTATACTTGAAATGAATAGTAAATAATCAAGATATACTTATACTAAAGTAATATCTTTATTTGAATATCAAAAGTAAGTTTGATTATCGAACATTATTCTTTAATAAATAAAGAATATTAATAAATAATAAGCGGAGTCATAATACCTCGAATGAATATTATAAATAATATTCATTAAAAAATAAAGGAGTCATACATCCTCAAATAAATATCCAAGTAATATTCAATAAATAATATAAAGGAGTCATAAGTCCTCGAATGAATATTCAAGATAATATTCATTAATAAAATAAAATTATCGAATAAACCTTATTCGATTAATAGTTTTGAAAACTATTACCATATATATATATAAAATATATGTTAGGTCACACACACACTGTAGAGGGGGTGAATACAGTGTATAGTACACTCAAATCGAACTTTAAGAACTTAAGTAACAGAAAACAAACTTTATTGAAATAATAAACTCTGTTACAGTATGGAACTGTTACCTCTCAGTGATGAACAAATATCACGAGAGCTGCTAGGGTTACAATGAATAATCTTTCTAATAATGATAACACTTATAGTGTAAACCCTATATCTGTGTTTATATACTACACAGTTACAAGATAATCGCTAATTGATATGGAATATAATTCTGCTTCCTAAAATATATCAATCAGATATCTTTTCTTCCAAGTATTCCATTCTTCACGGAATTCCTTCTTCATGCATATCTCTTCTTATATTTATCTCATCTTCTTTCCTTTAATCAGCTACTGTCCTTATCTGATTATCCTTCAGCACTTAAGTTCTGATATCTATCTTCTGATGATTATCTCCTGATAACATACGTACTGATATCCTTAAGTCCTGACTTCCAGTATAAGTACTGATCAACAGTTAAGTACTGATTTATCCTGTTCAGTAAGATCTGAAAGCTAAACATAAAACATATTAGCCATGACATTATCAAATATATCTAACAATCTCCCCCAACTTGTAAATTAACATAATATACAAGTTTAACAGATATTTGATGATGTCAAAAACATTAAGTACAAATGCATGAGAATTAGACTAGATAACTACAACTTACAGTCCTTAAAGTTTTTACCAATTTCAACTTCTGATAACAACTTCAGTCTGTATAAATATCAGAATTTAAGCAGTTGTAGATCTTCGACTTGGCTTCTTCATTTTCTGATCTCTCTGATGTCAGGAGTTGTTCTGAGATAGTTCTTCAACAAACATTTCTCAGCATATCTAGTTCATCAATCATTCTCCTTTTAACATCTTTAAGCTCTGCAGTATCTTCACCAGTTTGAAAGATTGCAGCTCTGAGATCATTGATCTTTGCTTTTCTCAACTCCTGATCTAGTCTTATAACATAAGCTTTGTCAGACTCTAGATTGAATTCAAGTCCCTTAATACCAAGATACGTTCTGATCTGTGCAGTATTAGGCTTCATATCAACAATATCACCATTGTGATCTCTGTACTTTGGAACATATATGCTGTCAGACTTAACAGAATAAAGCCTTTTCTGTCTCTGAATCTGTTCTTTTAAGTAGTTTGCAGCAGTCCTGTTATTCTGTCATCCACTTGAAGTAAGAAAAGTACATGCTCCAATTCTTCAAAATACTTCAATGGAATGGCATTTTGTCTTATATGATAAACCCTACCATCTGTCATGAAATACAACATGATGTATTCTTTCAAGTAGGTATGGTAAACCATCTGTACAGATTCCAGTTGATTCAATCTCTCAGGAGTTGCTCCAATACCTGGTTCACTCAAGGAAGTTGGATCATTGGTAGTGTTGTGTACTCTTCTTTCATCAGCACTTCCCAATCCAGTTTTATCTCTAGCTTCCTTTCCAGTAACTACTCTTGCTTCAAAACCACTTGCAGTAGTCTTCAAAGATTGAGTCTGTTTTGCTTTAGTGAATCCTGGTAGGAGTGTCTTTGATCTATTTTCTGATATCAAGTTAACTTGAGCTCTGTCAGAGGTTACTTGCTTCTTTGAATATCAGAACTTACAATTTCTTGACTCTGAACAACTTGAGCCATGTCAGAGGTTGTTTTAAGAACTTTTCTTGAAGTCAGAGCAAGATCATTTTTCATCAGTAATTTCTTCTTCCTCAGGAGGTACATAAGCCTTGATAGGTTCACCAACCTTTTCTTTACCCTTGGATCTTGGATCTATCTGTGGTTGTGATCTAGCCAATGTTGCTTCAGTATGTGTCCTTTCTTTGATCACAATGCCTTTAAGTTTTGGAAGTGACTTTTTACCAGAAGCTTCAGATTTAGATGTGACTTTCTCTGATTTAAGTCTGGCTTCTTCTTCCTTTAAACTTTCCAAGTCCATTCCTGGATTTTCTTGAAGAAATAACTGTCTTGACATTTCCTCATCAAGATCTAGAAGTTCATCAGAACTTATCCTTTTACCAGCAGCAGAACTTATTCTTTTCCCAGTATCAGAACTTGTCCTGTGACTAGCTTGTCTTGATGTAAATCTTCTACCTTGACTATGACCACTACCCATTCCAGAGTTCCTTGGTCATCTTTTCCATCATCCTTTCCTTGCAGTGTCTTGTTAGTTTTGCATTTGGACTTAATTACCTTCTCCCCCTTTTTGGCATCAGCAGGTAGTAAAAGAGAGATAAGTAATTCCACTGAGGTTGGATTTCAGTAAGTTGCGATTGCTGAGAAGCTTGATTTGTCAGAATTTCATCAATCTGAGCTTGTTTTTCTCTTGAGTTTTCTCAATATAAGCAATCCTGTCAATGGTAGGTTGAAAGAACTTTTTCTTATCAATTTTCCAAACTTGTTCTTGTTTGATAAAGTTCTCCTGAATCTTGTGTAGCTCTGCATGAGTAGTTGAATGAAGACCTTGTAGATGTTTAGTACTCAATGCAGTGACTCTAAGCTGGGTTTTAAAATCATCAGAATTTAACATTTCATCAGCTTTAGTCAAGTGCTCAGCAAGATGTAATGCATTTGGAACACATGAAACTGAGTTCCATTCCTTAGTCCACTCCTGACCTGCAGGAGTTTCACTCCAAGGTACTGGTGCATCCCTGATAACAAACTCCTTTACCAGTTCAGACTTAGGAAGAGTCGGTTGAGGAGTATGTCCTGAAGGACCTGCTTCATCAGCATCTACAGTTGGAGCAGCTTCACCAGTATCTCCAGCATTTGCAGCATCAGAACTTAAAGAATCAGTATCTTCTGATAAGACAACAGTGTGAGTAGCAATGGAGGCTTCACATCCTCTAATTGCTGATCTGATACTAAGTTCTGATCAACAGCCAATCCTGATGCTCACCTAAAGTCTGATCATCAGCATCTTGATGCAGAGAAGGTGTTGTTGATAACTCTGGAGTTTGAACAGCATCAGTAACAGGTGTTGTGAAGGATTATTTGCTGTTGGAGCTTCTAAGAAAAGTATTTCAGGCACAACCAGGTTCTGAATATCAATTTCAGCACTTGTGCCTGGATCAACAAGAGACACAGATGGTGAGTTAGCCTTGTCAGATACAGCTTCCTGAGATGGAGTTGATGGAGAAGAAGTGACTGGAGCAAATTCCTTGTCTTGTGAGATCAGAGATTCCTGATCCCCTTCCTTAGCTGCTTCCTTTTTCATCATCTGAAACTGGCCTTTGTGCCCTCTGTTTCTTGTAGTTCTTGGTTGATTTGGATTCTTTGGGAGTTTCAGGAACAGTCATTCGTCTAAGCCTTTTGAGAAGCTTAGAACCCCCAATATCAGAATGCTTCTGAGAAGTTGCTTTCTCAGCTTCATTTACCACAGGTTCTGAAGAAGGAATCTGTTCCTCAGAATCTGATTCATCTCTCAAAGTAATCCTCCTCCTCTTTTGAGGTGTTTGAGGAACAGTCTTTGTTCTCTTTGGCTTAGAGGATGTAGGCTTCACAGTAGGTGCTGAATAAGAAGGTTGAGCAGTCTGTGAAGTGGAGAGATAGGATTTGAGATAAGTTCTGAGGGTAGGCTGAGATATACCCTGAGTGGTAGGGACTGAAAATGATGAATTTTGGTTATGGTGAGTTGGTTGAACATTGGAGTAAACAGATTGGTAAGTAGCAGGATCAGCATTACCAGAATCTGTTTCACAGACTGAGGAATCTGTAATGGTCTCACCATTGATTTCTTTGTGTCAGCATTTATCAGGTTGTTAAAGTACCTTTTTGCAACCTTAAAAGGTGGGGTTTGAGTGCTGACTAACTGGGGTTCATCAGTACAATACGTATAAATAATTGATAGAATCGAGCAAAGTAAACAACAGTTCTATCTCTGTCATCCTATCCCCAATAAAACCAATAAATTAAGCATGTTGCAAAATCAAAGTGAGTTTGATGATAAGTGCATACCCGATGTGCTGACTCATTATTGGGATAGCATCAAAGTTTGAACACTAGTTGCCAAAAGCCTTGGTGATGCACTCGAAGAAGAAACCTCCATTCTCTTCTGATATGAGCCCGTTTCAATTGTCCTAGTTTCATCAGACTCTTTTCATATCCCAAATCAGTCATTAACTCCCGAAGTTCTGATTCCTCTGGTATAGAGAAAGTACAATCTTCTGGAAGATGTAAAGCTCTTCGTACTATACCAGGAGTGACTACATAGGATGAATCACCCACTTGGAAGATAATACTGGGAGTTCCTCGTTTACCACCATCATCAAAAACTCCAGTCCTCCAGAACCTCAGAAACTTGTTGACTTGAAATAATTCAGGCTGAGTTAGGGCGTACCCAACCTCACTATGTGCAAGAAGATCTTGCACAAAGTGCAATTCAGATGGAGGCTTCAGTGTGATCAAGAACTGCAGCATAGTTGTTAGGGACAAACTTAGCTCCATCAATGATTAAATGCTTTGGTGCATGTGAAAAAATTAAGAAATTAAGTATGCCTGTTAGGTGTTTGATATAATGTCTGTATGAAACAACGGAAAAAAGTAAAGTGAAGGAGAGTAAAAGTAAGAAGAGAGATAAAGATGAAGAAATTAAAAGATTAAAGAAATCTTCTCTCTGCTGTACTTATACAAAAAAAAATATTACCGTTGGACACCTGCCAGACATTGCAGTAATAACGGATAGTTACTGGGCTCGAGAAAACAGTAATCATTACTTACCATTTTCCGAGTTTCAAGGAAAAACTGTTCCATTTATCAAGGGAAACAATTTTAATTCAAAATTTAACCCGTTAGCACTGATTGAATTATTTTCACTGCAACATTAATATTCTGAAAAATAAATCATGTTTAAAATGACCGAGATAATTTCGATGAATAAGTGCTGAGAGAGAATCAGAACTTAAATAAAACAAAATTTAAATGGTCATCAGAATATCAATCAGGATTTATCAACACAAGACAAATAACTCAGAGATCAAATCTTGAAGTAAAACAATTTTCATTAATATATGAAGAAAATACATTCATGAATTGGAAATTTACATCAGTACTTATACAAGATTTTCCCTAAGCTTCTAAATCTAACATCAACAGCCTTAGTCCTAGCTAAGAAGCCTGACAAAGCTGATGATGAAGAAAAACAGGAAGAAGACAAGATTAAGTCATCTTCCTCTTCCTATCTTCGACAAACAAGATGGCGAGTCGTATGACTCGCTCTTGCTGACGGATACGACAAAGGTGAAGGTGTAACACCCCCAAATCTGGGGTCGGGGATTCGGGTTGTCACGAGTTCCATTTCCCTTAATAATACCCAATCTTAATAATTAATCAACTACTCTGTACTGTGACCCCACAATAAACACACACACCACACGTTATAGTCTCAGAGATGAACATCCAAAAATAATCACAAGTCATTTTATTCCACAATTATCTGCCAATACACCTTAAAAGGTGTTCTGAATAAATTTACATTTTCTTTGCCATTATTACAATTCATAAATATACATAATCTGATACATCAAAGTTGAAAGCTAGCCTATTAGTAGTTCCTACCTCAGCTACAGCGACATCAACGCCTATAGGAAACTGCAGAACGTTTCCTATCCGCTCGCGAATTAGGAGCTTGGTCCTGTTCATCTTGCCTATCTGATGTTGTGTGATGAAAGAAGAAAGCAAGGGTGAGCAGCAAGCCCACCAAAATAATATTTATAATAACTTACAATATATGAGCATTCTCATAGTACTCAAGAAAGTCTTGGTTAAGAAGAAATGAACCAAGTTGATATCTTAATGCGATGAAGTCGCAAATATTTAGTATATATATATATATATACTTTTCAAAATATTGGAAGTCCTCTCCATGCATAATACACACAGAGTTTCCAGTATATAACTGTATAAAAATATCGTTGCAAGGTGATCTCATATATCTAACCTTGTCTCAACATTTTTCTGAAATCTTTGTCATTCATAGATAATCATTTACTAGATATAAGTTAAAAGATGAAGTTACAAGATACTCTAATATACTTATATCTTTTCCAAATACTACTTGAACTACCACCGTTCAAGTTATAATTAGTTTCAAAAGTTCATCACACTGATGAGACTACAAGATAAGACTTGAATAGATTCAATCTTTGAAATATTTGAAGGAAATGAAGTTATGATATACTTCATTAAGTCCCGATATATATATATATATATACACCTATATATATACATACGTTTCCTGAAAACCTCTGTCATGTAAAGTATGAACAAAATTGCAATATCCAATAAATTTGGAAAGGAAAGGATTTTGGCATAAACCTGATATCTTGCTGATCAGGCAAAGATACCAATAAGTAACCTTTTCTACTAGTAGATGGACGAATTCCCCACTGTCATCACCCTGGTCGCAATAGGACTTTATGCTGGACTGCCACTCAGCCACTTATGCATTTGATGGACTCCCACTGAGCCACTTACACTATCATGGACGCCCACTGAGCCCATGTTGCTTATGCCGACTCGATAGATGGACTTACTTCCCGAACGTTGGGTAAGTAATCAATTCATTACCAAAACTGCAACCTTGTTGCGAATATAAAATACACCATAGAGCCGGATCCCTCAGGTTTGAGCGAGTATTTAAATCCCCTTTTTAAAAGGAAGATCTTAAATATAAAAATGAGTTTTGGGATCCGCTCTAACTTTTAAAAATCATTTTTGAAGACTCGAAAACACTTTAAAGAGTGTTTGGAGTAATGCTGATTTAATAAAGTAATCAGTCCCAATATATTAGAAAATATCTGAATATTATTATTCAAATAATATTCCCATAAAGAATAATCTTTATACAAATAATTGAAGTAGAAGTTGTAAGACTTATGCTTGAAATGAGTATTAAATAACCAAAGATATACTTATACGAAAGTACTATCTTTATTTGAATAATCGAAAATAAGTTTGATTATCGAAACATTATTCTTTAATAAAATAAAGAATATTATTAAATAATAAGCGGAGTCATAATACCTCGAATGAATATTATAAATAATATTCATTAAATAAAATAAAGGAGTCAATACATCCTCAAATGACTATCCAATTAATAATCATTAAATAATATAAACTAAGTCATAAGCCCTTGGATGAATATTCGAATAATATTCAATAATAAAATAAAGTTAAAGTTATCGAATAAACCTTATTCGATTAATAGTTTTGAAAACTATAACCATATATATATAAAAATATATATATTATACTCGGAAACATCGACTCCCGGTTTAGAAATATGTTCACCTTTTGATCCCCTATACTAAGGGTAAATTCAAATACCGCTTATCTCTAGCATAGGTATTATGCAACTGTAAGCATTTTAACCAACATATATATAATCCAAGAATATGAAACAGGCATGCATATATACCATATCACATGCTACAATATATCGCAAGAATTTGCTAATAACAAATATGTATTTATCGCAGGATCATGCATATACACATATACATCACAACAATAGTATAACGGGTAGAAAACTTGCCTGAGCGACTGGGGGTGATAAAAGGCTCGGGACGAGTCTGGTAACCTATAAACAATAAGTAAGTTGGAATTAAACCAAAGTCACTTGTAAATCTATACTCTAACTACCTTAGACTCTAACGCTCGCTTTGCGCTTACTGATTCTCTTATGTCACTCGAGTACCCTCGGCTCCACCATTTTTTATAATTTAACCATTACAAGTTTTAAGGCGATTCCTTTGCGAGTGTCTTACCAATGCCTAACACTCTTACCATAATTGTTTCATACACTAATTAACCTTTTTGGTCTTTAACCTATGTTTCAAAGTAAGGCGAGGGGAAAAGTTTCGTTCGCGAAACGCCGTTACTTAAAACGGTCGTTCTCCTAAACCGTACATCGGAATCAAATGAACTACATATCAAAACGAAGCTCGTAGCATGAACTATCTAAACATGGAAATGGTCATAATCTAGCAGGGAGTTCTCGGGTCCAAATGTTATGAACAAAAGCAGTCTAAAGTAAATCGGACATTATGACGGCTATATTTACGCGATTACCAATGTTTAAACTACTCCAATTAACCACCAACCAACTCATAACCATCAATACAACAAAACTTCACCTAAACCATACCACATCAGTCCCATAATCTCCAAGGTTTTCAACTCAAACAACACAATCAAGACCTATGAACTATAATCAAGCTTCAATTACCAAAACACTTCCAAATCAAACCAAACTACTAATAATCACAATCCATGCTTCTCATTTCACAAAACCAACCATTAAACTTATTAACAAATAAAGTAAAGGCTAGGGTTTGAAGTTTATACCTTCCTTGGGAGGTGTTAAGTTGCTAGGAAGCCTTAGGGAGCCTCCTACAAGCTTGATCTTTCCAAAGAAATCAAGAACACAAAGTTAGGCTTTGAAGTTTCTAAAAGTCCGATTTAAAGAACTGTAAAAATGAGGGTCTTACCATGATTATTTGGACGAGACTTGTGAACAAGAGTTGTAGACCATCTCAATACCTTTCCAATTAGCTATAGAACACAATATTTGAGTGAGAATGAAGGAGATACAGCAGTTTTAGTGTGCTGGTTCTGTTTTGGCCGAGAGCAATGGAAATGGGGGAGGAAATGCTTTTGCTTTCTTGTGTTGGTGGAATAATGTGGTGGATAATGATGGGTTCTCTTGATATTTACTAGGTTAATAATAAACAAAGGAGTTAGTGGAAGATGATCTCACCATTTGCCATGTGTTGGTGATTTGTGGTGAGATGAGATCATCCCTAGTTAACTATATAATTAACTAGCCATTCCTTCCTAACTATCACTTGGTTTCTTGTTTGATCAACCATCCACTTGCCTTGCCACTTGCAAAGGTATTTACAAGAGTCGTTATTCATTTCTTTGTCCGGTTATCACTCAATCTCGTTGATCGTTTGGTTAAATACCTTAATGGTTTTATTGATAAAATCTTCTTGGTATTTTTAATACCTAAATTAATTCTCCTTTATAATCCTTGAATTTAAAATCCTTCATCTTAATATTAATTTCTTAAATCCCTTAATGTCTGGTGGAAATCTCGGGGAAAAATAAAAAGTGCTCGTTTTCAAATCCGACAGCTTTTACATACACTTATTTTCTTTATGGAATACTAATATGATCTTAGAATTTCCATAACAGTACTCCTATATATCGTGGTCTGATAATTTTTCTTAATCAGCATTGTCAGCAAAAGTTACTATTCATCCGGGTTTCAAAAATCTCCAAAAATTGGGGTTATTACAGTCCCCCCTCCTTAAAAGGATTCCGTCCCGGAATCAGATAGAAAACAGTTGGGGATGCTTTTCTAGCATTGTGCCTTCTAACTCTCTAGTCAATTTTCTACATTATGGTTCTTACCACCAACTCTGACTAGTTTGATAACCCTTCTCCTAAGCACTTGTCCCTTTTCGATCTATAACCCTTCCTGGTTGCTCCATATAGGTTACGTCTGGTTACATGTCTATGCGCTCATATGCCCCTATTTATCTAGCATCTGAATTACATTTTCTTAACATTGATACGTGGAACACGTTATGAACTTGCTACATATTCGGGGGTAGGGCTAGCTCATATGCTATCTTCCCAATATGTCTTAATATATCCAAGGGTCCAATAATTCGTGGACTTAGCTTCCCTTTCTTTCCGAACCTCATCCTTCCTTTCCAAGGGAATACCTATAACAACACTAGGTCCCCCACTTCCTATTCCTTGTCCTTTCATGTCAAATCAACATACTTCGTGTTCCCATCTTGGGCTACTACCAGCCGTCCTCTGATTAAAATCTATTATATCCTTGATCCTTTGGACTACTGCGGGTCCGAGCATCTTGCGCTCTACAACTTCATCCTAACATAAGGGAGATCGGACATTGTCTTCCCTCAAGGATCTCATAAGGTGATATCTCAATACTGACATATGATCTATTATCGTAAGAAAACTCAATCTATGTTAAGTGATCATTCCAAATTCTTTCAAGTCTATTGCACAGACTCTCATTATAGCTTTTAACATTAGAGCTTTTGCTTCTCAATACCCATTCTTTTCCAGTTCGTAATCGCTACTACCTTCCGTTCCTAATATTATACTGGTTATACTTTTGCTCGTTAGCGTTCTATAACCTTTTAATAACCATGCCAACCTTAGTATCACGAATGTGTTTCCATTCCGAATACTACCACAACTTTATTACTCCTTTTTCAGCTGTTTCTATTTTCGAAAGCTTAATCCTTCATATAGAAGTAAAAGAATTTATTGAGAGATCACTATGATCATGAACACTTGTTATATCGCATAGTTAGTACAGAAGGTGGCCAGCCTTTAGTACTTGACAAGCAATTAAACAATAGATGGTATCCTACTAGGCTTCTATCACACAGATAGATAGTCATTCGGTAATACCTCCCCTTTCTGGAAGGGTTGTTCTTCTCAGCTTACATGAAATGAAAAGAAGAGGAAAAGAACGAATTGAAGATAATTGTATATATGAAAAAATATACTGCCCAAAATATCTGGCTTGGAACCTACCTCTGAACTATAGAGGTTTGTCATAGGAGAACGAAACATATATGTATTATATCAACATCAAGTATTATAGCATCGCATTTCACATGCCTAAATATTTTCGCCATTCTGTCCATCATTCTATGGACCCATGCTCTTCCTCGAGCTTATACACAATCACCTTTGAAACTCCCTCGATATCGAAAATCGAATCTGGGATCTCATTCTAGACCTCATCGTTACTAGAATCCATTTCTATACCGCAACCTTCTTCGTATGGGTAATACTACTCTTTATCGATAAGAAGGAATAAATATATCATAGGTAGATAATCGACTTAATTAGTCTATCAATGATAACTTATACACCACCACGACCCGATTAGTGGTACTTACTCTCAACATCCATTCCAATACAACTCTCACGGTTGTAAGTAATCAGCTCATCACTCTCAGAATCATTCCTGCATTACTATGGCCCACCGTTGACCTACTGTAGTCATTCATTTTCCATGAAGTTTTAATAGCTAACCAATACGGAGTCCATTCATATCATATCGAATTCTTCTAAGGAGGTAACATGATCACCGTTCTTGATTCATGAAGAACACTCCTGATCCTGACGTACATTCATGACGTGAAGCAGATAAAATTGCAGAAGAGTTTCAATGAAAGCAATGATAGCAGGTTAATACCATTCTTAATCATATGCCTTCAATAGAAGACTTAACTCAAAGGTTTGTTTAGTCCTTTTTTTTTAAACAGGTCCAGGCTCATTCTCAAGATAGTATCTCCTGAGATAGATAGCCTGCTCATGGCAATTACACGAATTAAACCTTTACCAACTACTATTACGGTTGGGTACTGCACAGTCATCAGAAGGAATGTCAATCTTCCAAACCATAATACAACCTTCATAGATTTAACCATCATCACTGTATTCCTTTGGCACAAGCGCCTATAATTATCCTCTTACCTTTAAAGTGTCGGCCACCTCTTTGGCCTTTCCTGATAGTAAAATTTCCTTACAGTCAATGTCATTTTAACCACCTCCAAATAAATTTCTACCTTATTTCAATCACAGCTTATGTGAAAATGCTTTTCTTTAATATCTGATGAGTAAATAAAAAAAATATCACCATTTTCCATAAGTTATTGCCTCAATCTTAGAGGTTAATCACTGTCATGACTGACTCTCAATCATACTTAGAACATCTTTTTATCTCAAGTCCTAATTGCCCTGAACAACTTCGACCATTACTGGTTCGATCCATACCTTCTCGTGGTTTAACACGTGCCCCACTTGGCATCATTATAATTACGTCATATTTCCTTTATCATCATTTCTATTTTTTTGAGAATTTGAATATTACCTTTCTCCTTGTAAAACCTCTAAGGTTATCCTTGAATTGTTCCTCCTGTATTCCCTAGATACAGGGCATATCAAAATACCATTTACTAATACTAAACCATTGTCTATATACTTCTGAAAAATTTCTCCACTGATTCATAAAGGTTGTTGTTACCTTAACCCTTTCCAAATCATACTGTCAAAACTCATATTGTCCCTATTAAGGGTGAAATGCCAACCTTTATGCATTCCCCTAGGATTCATTTTAAGTTACCGATGTTCTATCCGTAATTCCACCTTTAAAGGTACCTGCATCCTTCCATGGATAAATCAAGTCATATATCCCTGATAAGGGTGTCTTATTCAATCATTCCCACCTCGATAGTATATGCCTAATTGCACAATAACATCTGTATACAAAATGAGGTTAATCAAAATGGCCTCCAAAAGATAACAACAGTTATCCGCTTTTCTTGCCTAATCTGGTAACGATAACAAGGATGTTCTGGAAGATATTGGTCGTGTTCAACGTGAACTTCTTCTTAATAATTCCTTATTTACTTTTGTTGTTTATCTCAACAGTCATCTCAATGTTGGGATATCTTTCATACCTGGCGTCTCCCTTTCTGGGTATCAAGCCACCGGTCTTACACTTCACATTCTTGAAGGTCACTTCCTTCATCCAATTTTCCTAATTTCTTACTTCCTTGTCTCCTCAGTCTATCCGCGTCTCATTATTTATCCTTCGAACTATCTCAAGTTTCCTCGAATCCTCCCGACTTACAGGGGATAAAATATATGTATCTCTTATGCCTTCAACCATCAATTTTAACTCATGGTGAATCACCCTCATCCTTACGATGCATACTTTTCTATTTCTATGTTACGAGTCTTTAGGGTTTCCTCATACCCAATTCCCTTATCATACCTCAAACTTTATTGCCTTTATATTCCTTTCCACTTCAGTTTCTTTTTATTTTCCTTTCTCTTGTCATTATTTCATGAACCAACACAACATAAGCATTGATTTCAAACATCCCGTCATTCTGGATTCGTGTCCTCAGAACAAATCTTGATAACTTTTACAACTTAGATTCATAATTCATCATACTCGTCTGCCTTTGTTCTGGCTCTAAAGCTTTTACACTATCTCCATAACCTTGGGAATTACTTTCCCGAAACAATTGACTGAACTTAAATCAGTTTATTATAATCTCTTGCTCTGTGCCTTCCTTGGTCTTTCACCAGCGGGTGGTCTCTCTCTTAGGAGGGTAAGTGACAAAACAGTCTTTTGTGGTTCATCAATCATTTAGAATCTCAATGATTCCTATATTTCCTTTAGCCAGGCTCTTGCCTCGACTGGGTCAGCTTGTTCCCTGGAACTCTGAGAGCTTAGCAACTTAAACGTCTTGAAAGAATTTCTCACCGCATTGTTTACTCAGGGTGGTGGTTTGGGATAATAGTCTAAGTTCTGTCTAGAAAGGTCCATAAATTATCATATAGGAGTACCGTCTCGGTTCTCCTTTCCTTACTCGACTTCTATTTCCTTAGTCTGAACATTTCCTCCTCCTCCCCGTAATCGGGGTCATCCTTCATGTTTTAAATCCTCATTTTCCACTTCATTATGTTATGGGTTCTTTCTATCTTGATGGCGACCTCCCTGACTATCACGTTCAGGGTTAGCTCTAAATCTTATTCCTCAAACTAGCTTTCATCTAAGATCCCATCTTTAAGCTCTTGAACATTTGGAACCCAAATTCTGTAGGAATACCTCATTATCCCCTTATCATTTTTTTCTCGATATTAATCTTTTATCTAATCATTGACTCTCTGCCTTCATTCATCACTTTTTCTGGCACAATATGTTCTTTTCCAATAATTCGGACTGTGTTGCAATCTCAAACAGCTTTTCGGTACCGGCTCTGGTTACCTTCATATCTATTTCCATTTTCTCAAAATCTCTTATCAACTCTCCCAAAGACATTATCATCTTGAGTCTCTCCTTTACACTAAGGCATTACCCACCATTTTGGCTTTCCCTGGATGATAAAGAATCTCCCAATCATAATTCTTGATTAGCTCTAACCGCCTCCTCTGGCGTATGTTGAGCTCTTTCTACGTGAAAATGTACTAGAGCTCCTATGGTTTGTGTAAATCCCGCACTTCTCTCCATACAAGTAGTGCGTCCAATCTTTAGGGTAAAACTATTGCACGAGCCTAAGCTCATGGGCGGGGGATATCAAATTTATATTCCCCCTAATTGTCTTGACGCGTACGTGATTACCCTTACCGTGCTGCATAAGCACGCACCCTAAGCCCTTGTGCGAAGCGTCACTACAATCACAAAATCTCCTTTTTCCATCCGGCAACGCCAACATAGGGCCATCACCAATCTTTGCTTCAGTTCTTGAAAGCTGTTCTCGCATTTCTCTGTCCATTCAAACTTCTTAGTCTTACGAGTAAGCCGCGTTAAAGGGGCTACTATCTTTACAAACTTGAAACGAATCTCCGGTAGTGACCAGCCAATCCTACCTCTGGTAATTCCCCTAACCATGGTCATCAATTCCTCAGTGGTCCTTTATTCATTCTTGTCAGGACCCTCCACGGGATTCTTCTCAGCAACAATCCCTTCTAGGACAACATCCTCAACCGCTACATCCTCAATATGAACATCATCCGGTCCCTCATTAGGGTGTTCCATTGGATCCACAATCTGATCTCCAATAACTAATAAAACATCATCGCGTTGTTGCTCCTCAACCTCAGGGTTCGGTGTCCCGCTGCCATATACGATAACGAACTACGCTTCTATCACGATATTTATAAGGGTTTCCCATAAGGGTTTTAACTGTCAGTACTACATTAGGTAGTCCGACTATGAACTTGGCAAGAGTTCTTATTATCTTAGTGAACTTATTATCTTAACGTCACATCATCTCTGAGGTTTATAACGCTTAGCTCTGATACCACTTCTGTAACACCCCCAAATCCGGGGTCGGGGATCCGGGTTGTCACAAGTTCCATTTCCCTTAATAATACCCATCTTAATAATTAATCAACTACTCTGTACTGTGACCCCACAATAAACACACACACCACACGTTATAGTCTCAGAGATGAACATCCAAAAATAATCACAAGTCATTTATTCCCAATTATCTGCCAATACACCTTAAAAGGTGTTCTGAATAAATTTACATTTTCTTTGCCATTATTACAATTCATAAATATACATAATCTGATACATCAAAGTTGAAAGCCTAGCCTATTAGTAGTTCCTACCTCAGCTACAGCGACATCAACGCCTATAGGAAACTGCGGAACGTTTCCTATCCGCTCGCGAATTAGGAGCTTGGTCCCTGTTCATCTTGCCTATCTGATGTTGTGTGATGAAAGAAGAAAGCAAGGGTGAGCAGCAAGCCCACCAAAATAATATTTATATAACTTACAATATATGAGCATTCTCATAGTACTCAAGAAAGTCTTGGTTAAGAAGAAATGAACCAAGTTGATATCTTAATGCGATGAAGTCGCAAAATATTTAGTATATATATATATATATACTTTTCAAAATATTGGAAGTCCTCTTCCATGCATAATACACACAGAGTTCCAGTATATAACTGTATAAAAATATCGTTGCAAGGTGATCTCATATATCTAACCTTGTCTCAACGTTTTTCTGAAAATCTTTGTCATTCATAAGATAATCATTTACTAGATATAAGTTTAAAGATGAAGCTACAAGATACTCCAATATACTTATATCTTTTCCAAATACTACTTGAACTACCACCGTTCAAGTTATAATTAGTTTCAAAAGTTCATCACACTGCTGAGACTACAAGATAAGACTTGAATAGATTCAATCTTTGAAATATTTTGAAGGAAATGAAGTTATGATATACTTCATTAAGTCCCGATATATATATATATACACCTATATATATACATACATTTCCTGAAAACCTCTGTCATGTAAAGTATGAACAGAATTGCAATATCCAATAAATTTGGAAAGGAAAGGATTTTGGCATAAACCTGATATCTTGCTGATCAGGCAAAGATACCAATAAGTAACCTTTTCTACTAGTAGATGGACGAATTCCCCACTGGTCATCACCCTGGTCGCAATAGGACCTTATGCTGGACTGCCACTCAGCCACTTATACATTTGATGGACTCCCACTGAGCTACTTACACTGTCCTGGATGCCACTGAGCCCATGTTGCTTATGCTGACTCAATAGATGGACTTACTTCCCGAACGTTGGTAAGTAATCAATTCATTTACCAAAACTGCAACCTTGTTGCGAATATAAAATACACCATAGAGCCGGATCCCTCAGGTTTTGAGCGAGTATTTAAATCCCCTTTTTAAAAGGAAGATCTTAAATATAAAAATGAGTTTTGGGATCCGCTCTAACTTTTAAAAATCATTTGAAGACTCGAAAACACTTTAAAGAGTGTTTGGAGTAATGCTGATTTAATAAAGTAAATCAGTCCCAATATATTAGAAATATCTGAATATTATTATTCAAATAATATTCCCATAAAGAATAATCTTTATACAAATAATTGAAGTAGAAGTTGTAAGACTTATACTTGAAATGAGTATTAAATAACCAAAGATATACTTATACGAAAGTACTATCTTTATTTGAATAATCGAAAATAAGTTTGATTATCGAAACATTATTCTTTAATAAAATAAAGAATATTATTAAATAATAAGCGGAGTCATAATACCTCGAATGAATATTATAAATAATATTCATTAAATAAAATAAAGGAGTCAATACATCCTCAAATGACTATCCAATTAATAATCATTAAATATATAAACGAGTCATAAGCCCTCGGATGAATATTCGAAATAATATTCAATAATAAAATAAAGTTAAAGTTATCGAATAAACCTTATTCGATTAATAGTTTTGAAAACTATAACCAATATATATAAAAATATATATATTATACTCGGGAACATCGACTCCCGGTTTAGAAATATGTTCACCTTTTGATCCCCTATACTAAGGGTAATTCAAATACCGCTTATCTCTAGCATAGGTATTATGCAATTGTAAGCATTTTAACCAACATATATATAATCCAAGAATATGAAACAGGCATGCATATATACCATAGCACATGCTACAATATATCGCAAGAATTTGCTAATAACAAATATGCATTTATCGCAGGATCATGCATATACACATATACATCACAACAACAGTATAACGGGTAGAAAACATGCCTGAGCGACTGGGGGTGATAAAAGGCTCGGGACGAGTCTGGTAACCTATAAACAGCAAGTAAGTTGGAATTAAACCAAAGTCACTTGTAAATCTATACTCTAACTACCTTAGACTCTAACGCTCGCTTTGCGCTTACTGATTCTCTTATGTCACTCGAGTACCCTCGGCTCCACCATTTTTTATAATTTAACCATTACAAGTTTTAAGGCGATTCCTTTGCGAGTGTCTTACCAACTGCCTAACACTCTTACCATAATTGTTTCATACACTAATTAACCCTTTTTGGTCTTTAACCTATGTTTCAAAGTAAGGCGAGGGGAAAAGTTTCGTTCGCGAAACGCCGTTACTTAAAACGGTCGTTTCTCCTAAACCATACATCGGAATCAAATGAACTATATATCAAAATGAAGCTCGTAACATGAACTATCTAAACATGGAAATGGTCATAATCTAGCAGGGAGTTCTCGGGTCCAAATGTTATGAACAAAAGCAGTCTAAAGTAAATCGGACATTACGACGGCTATGTTTACGCGATTACCAATGTTTACACTACTCCAATTAACCACCAACCAACTCATAACCATCAATACAACAAAACTTCACCTAAACCATACCACATCAGTCCATAATCTCCAAGGTTTTCAACTCAACAACCACAATCAAGACCTATGAAACTATAATCAAGCTTCAATTACCAACACACTTCCAAATCAAACCAAACTACTAATAATCACAATCCATGCTTCTCATTCACAAAACCAACCATTAACTTACTAACAATAAAGTAAAGGCTAGAGTTTGAAGTTTATACCTTCCTTGGGAGGTGTTAAGTTGCTAGGAAGCCTTAGGGAGCCTCCTACAAGCTTGATCTTTCCAAAGAAATCAAGAACACAAAGTTAGGCTTTGAAGTTTCTAAAAGTCCGATTTAAAGAACTGTAAAAATTAGGGTCTTACCATGATTATTTGGACGAGACTTGTGAACAATAGTTGTAGGACATCATCAATACCTTTCCAATGAGCTATAGAACACAATATTTGAGTGAGAAATGAAGGAGATACAGCAGTTTTAGTGGTGCTGGTTCTGTTTTGGCCGAGAGCAATGGAAATGGGGGAGGAAATGCTTTTGCTTTCTTGTGTTGGTGGAATAATGTGGTGGATAATGATGGGTTCTCTTGATATTTTGCTAGGTTAATAATAAACAAAGGAGGTTAGTGGAAGATGATCTCACCATTTGCCATGTGTTGGTGATTTGTGGTGAGATGAGATCATCCCTAGTTAACTATATAATTAACTAGCCATTCCTTCCTAACTATCACTTGGTTTCTTGTTTGATCAACCATCCACTTGCCTTGCCACTTGCAAAGGTATTTACAAGAGTCGTTATTCATTTCTTTGTCCGGTTATCACTCAATCTCGGTGATCGTTTGGTTAAATACCTTAATGGTTTTATTGATAAAATCTTCTTAGTATTTTTAATACCTAAATTAATTCTCCTTTATAATCCTTGAATTTAAAATTCTTCATCTTAATATTAATTTCTTAAATCCCTTAATGTCTGGTGGAAATCTCGGGGAAAAATAAAAGTGCTCGTTTCAAAATCCGACAGCTTTTACATACATTTATTTTCTTTATGGAATACTAATACGATCTTAGAATTTCCATAACAGTACTCCTATATATCGTGGTCTGATAATTTTTCTTAATCAGCATTGTCAGCAAAAGTTACTATTCATCCGGGTTTCAAAAATCTCCCAAAATTGGGGTTATTACAGAAGGTCTCTTCGAACGGCCACCAGATCACGTTTGATAACCTCTGGAAATTGAATCCAGAGATTGTGAGGGATGTTGGTGATAGGGTAGGGAGTTGGAATTCCATTCAAAAGGACATGCACAGTCTCATCACCGTAATTGTAGACCCAGACAAATTCAGCCATTTGTGATAGTAAATGAAAAACAAGACTGAATTTGTGATAAAAGTGTGATGAGAAGACTAATGTGAAGTGGTTGTTTATATAGGCAAGAGAATGCCAGGAGACGCAAAGATATTAATGCTGACAGGTAGAATTAATTCTACCTCGTCTCCCTAGACTTTGAAAAAGAATAACATTCATTGGAAAGAGGAATCATGGTCTAGACCGCACAAGACACAAGAAACAGTGGACTGTTCAAGTACGGATACCATTAATCCTAATCATAGTGACTATTAATCTTCCACTTCAACATATCTAGTTCGAACTGAGACTGTTATCAATTTATTCACAGATAAGCCAAGTAAAGGATTAGACTGAGAAATCAGAACTTAGACCTATACCAGAACTTAACAGTCATCAGAACATAATTTCTTAACTCGAAAAAGGAATGCCCATCTTAGTAAATCCTCATACAAGTTCTGAGTTATAGACGTCAGAACTTAATCATCAGAACGTGTAACTAGAACTTGTCCTCAGAATTTGTGCAATAATGACACAATGACTGTTTATCTAAAATAACATAGACCACCACAGAAATTTTCATCATTCAGATGGAGTGATTAGTGTGTGCATTAGCTAAATAACAGACAAAGAGTAAAGTCTGATTCACTTCAGTACATCTTAGAAATAAGGCATAACTAAAATTTTGCTAAAGAGCTGTCATTGTCCTGAAACTACTGATGAATAAGTTCATGCTTGAGTCCACCTCAACTGTTTTGTGCTAATTTTATGCATCTTTTGAAATTCTATTTTACAGTGGCTTCTCAGTGTAAGTGAGTCACGACTGTTTATCAGAATTTATGCTATTATCAGAGTATTTCTCCAGTAATCATAGAGTGTGAAAGTCACCAAGAAAATATTTGCTTTTCTAATGCATATTTACTTAATACCAGCAATGCACTTGGGTCGTCCCTTCCACATTTTTACTCTAGATCTCAAAGGAGTACCTGATTTTATTCTTTGATCTTTTTGCTTTTTCTTTTGATAAGTGAGGTTTATCAGCACTTAGTACATTCAACAGTTTTTACTAGTATCAGAACTTAACAGATGAGTAGCATTATTCCAATTTGTGACTTAGTAATAAGATATACAAAGTAACTTAACTAAGCTCAATTATCAGAATTTGCTAGTGTCATAAGATTTCCACTGAAATAATTTCTTCTTACATGGAATCATTTGTTTATTGAAGACTACTAGGTCAATATCTAGCACAGTTATCCTCATAGGATTGAATAGGTACTAGAACAGACATATCACTTATCAGAGTTTAGAAAATATATCAGACAACAGTCAGTACTTAAAGACATTTATCAATTAAGCACAGAATATACAATGAGATTAATTCTGTAAATACTGAGCATAAAGTCTGATAACACATAACAAGACTAAGCAGATTTAGAGAAAGAACCTGAAACCATTCCAAGTTCATTTACCAATTTTGTAAAAGTAGCTTTCACATAGTGGTTTTGTGAAGATATCTGCCAGTTGTTGATCTGTGGGAACAAAATGCAATTCCACTGTACCTTCATCCACATGTTCCCTGATGAAGTGGTACCTGATGCTGATGTGCTTTGTCATTGAGTGTTGAACTGGATTACCTGTCATAGCAATAGCACTTTGATTATCACAGTAAATAGGGATTTTGAATATGTTAACCCATAATCCAGTAACTGATTCTTCATCCAAAGAATCTGTGCACAACAGCTTCCTGCAGCAATATACTCTGCTCTGCAGTTAATGTGGAAATTGACTTTTGTTTCTTGCTGTACCAAGAACCAATCTGCCTCCAAGAAATTGGCAGCTTCCACTTGTGCTTTTTCCTGTCAATTTTGCACCCTGCAAAATCTGCATCTGAGTAACCTATTAGTTTAAAATCTGATTCTCTAGGATACCATAATCCCAGAGCAGCTGTTCCTTTAAGATACTTAAGATTCTTTTTACAGCTGTTAAGTGAGGTTCTCTTGGATCTGCTTGAAATCTTGCATAAAGACAGGTAGCATACATGATATCAGGTCTACTAGCAGTAGATAGAGTAGAGAGCCAATCATACCTCTGTAGTCAGTAATATCTACTGATTTACCAGTATCCTTATCCAGTTTTGTAGCAGTGGCCATTGGAGTGGATGCACTTGAACAATCTTGCATTCCAAATTTCTTCAGCAAGTTTCTGTGTACTTGGTTTGACAAATAAAAGTGCCTTCCTCATTCTGCTTGACTTGAAGGCCCAGAAAATAGCTAAGTTCCCCCATCATACTCATCTGATATCTTGACTGCATTAGTTTGGCAAACTTCTTGCAAAGTTTGTCATTTGTAGATCCAAAACTGATATCACAACATAAATCTGGACCAGAAGTAGGTCCTTTCCATGGTTGAGGTAGAACAGTGTTTTGTCTATTGTCCCTCTATTGAATCCACTTTCCAGAAGAAACTGAGCTAAAGTCTCATACCATACTCTAGGAGCTTGCTTAAGTCCATAAAGTGCTTTATCAAGCCTGTAGACATAATCTGGATGTTTGGTATCTACAAAACCTGGAGGTTGTTCAACATATACCTCTTTCCTCCAATTCTCCATTGAGAAAAGCACTTTTCACATCCATTTGAAAGACATTAAACTTTTTGTGAGCAGCATAAGCCAAAATATCCTTATGGCTTCTAACCTAGCAACTAGTGCAAATGTTTCATCATAATCAATTCCCTCCTGTTGAGAATATCCTTTTGCAACCAGCCTTGCCTTATTCCTTGTAATTATGCCATCACTGTCAGTTTTGTTTCTGAATACCCACTTTGTACCAACAACATATCTATTTTTTGGTCTTGGCACTAGGGTCCAGACTTTGTTTCTTTCAAATTCATTCAACTCTTCCTGCATTGCTTGCACCCAATCAGCATCTTGAAGAGCTTCTTCCACTTTCTTTGGCTCAGTCTGAGAGAGAAAAGAATTGTAGAGACATTCATTTGAAGTACCTGTTCTAGTTCTGACACCTGCATCAGGATTTCCAATTATCAAATCAGGTGTATGTGATTTTGTCCACTTCCTTGCAGATGGAAGGTTTTCTCTAGAACTGGATGCTCCCCCATGATCCATGCTATCTTCACTTTCATTTTCTGATGCTCCCCCTGAAACTATGCTCTCTGAGTTGGATTCTTCCGTATTTAGATTTTCAGCACTATCAGACTTGGCTTATCAGAACTTGACGAATCAGAACTTGAAGAGCTAGATGCATGTTCTGATATTTCTTGAGATGTGGTAGGATCTTGAGTATTGGGTAAGTAATTACAAACTCTTTTATCAAGACAGCAACCTTGTTGCGAATATAAAACACACCACAGAGCCGGATCCCTTAGGTTTTGAGCGAGTATTTAAATCCCCTTTTTTAAAAAGGAAGATCTTAAATATATAAAATGAGTTTTTGGGATCCGCTCTAATTTTTGAAAATCATTTTAAAGACTCGAAAACACTTTAAAGAGTGTTTGGAATAATGCTGATTTAATAAAGTAAATCAGTCTCAATATAAAAGAAATATCTGAATATTATTATTTAAATAATATTCCATAAAGAATAATTGAGGTAGAAGTTGGAAAACTTATACTTGAAATGAATAGTAAATAATCAAAGATATACTTATACGAAAGTAATATCTTTATTTGAATATCAAAGTAAGTTTGATTATCGAATATTATTCTTTAATAAATAAAGAATATTAATAAATAATAGCGGAGTCATAATACCTCGAATGAATATTATAAATAATATTCATTAAATAAAATAAAGGAGTCATACATCCTCAAATGAATATCCAAGTAATATTCAATAAATAATATAAATGAGTCATAAGTCCTCGAATGAATATTCAAGATAATATTCATTAATAAAATAAATTATCGAATAAACCTTATTCGATTAATTAGTTTTGAAAACTATTACCTATATATATATAATATATATAAAATATATATATATATTAAAATCTACTCGGGATCCTCGACTCCCGGGTTTAGAAAATGTTTTCACCTTTGGGTCCCTATACTAAGGGTATATGCAATTACCGCTATTCTCTAGCATATGTATTATCAACTGAACCAACAGATATATATGGCAAGAATACGAAACAGGCATGCATATGTACCATATCACATGCTACAATATATCGCAAGAATTTGCTAATATAACCATCATGCATCTATTACAAGATAATGCATATACAAGTGTATACATCACAACAACAGTATAACGGGTAGAAAACTTGCCTGAGTGACTGGGGTTACAAATGGCTCGGGAAGAGTCTGGTAACCTATAAACAACAAGTAAGTTGGAATTAAACCAAAGTCACTTGTAAATCTATACTTTAACCAACTTAGACTCTAACGCTCGTTTTGCGCTTACTGATTCTCTTAAGTCACCGAGTACCCTCAGCTCCACCATTTTTAATAAATTAACCATTACGAGTTTTAAGGCGATTCTTTCGCGAGTACCTTACCAACTGCCTAATCCAATTAACACAATTGTTTCATACTCCAATTAGTCCTTTAAGGTCTTTAACCAAGGTTTCAAAGTAAGGCAAGGGGAAATGTTTTGTTCGCGAAACGCCGTTACTTAAAACGGTCGTTTCTCCTAAACCGTACATCGGAATCAAACGAACTACATATCAAAACGAAGCTCGTAACATGAACTATCTAAAAATGGCAATGGTAAAAATCTAGCAGGGAGTTCTCGGGTCCTAATGTTATTGAACAAAGCAGTCTAAAGTAAATCGGACATTACGACGGCTATGTTTACGTGATTACCCAAATTTTATATCACTCCAATTCATCACCAAACAACCCAATCCATTTATACAACCAAAGTCCATCCTTATCACATCATAACATCCACAATAAATTCAATATTAACATTTATACTTATGCTTAAGCTTGAATTTAACTATACTTAAGTTCTTTTAACCAAAACAACAAGATTCACCATTCCATTTCAGTACCACTCCAACCCAAACTCTAAACCACAAGCATTAAGCTACTATATCACCATAACAATCAAAATCATCTTATTATACAAAGGAATCTAGGGTTTGGAGATGATATACCTTCCTTGAAGTGGTGGGAGTAGCTAGGAAGCCTTAAGAAGCCTTGAGAAGTCTTAGGGATGCTTGGATCTTAAAGGAAAACAAGAAAAAATCAAGTTTAAAAACTTTGAAATCACTATTCATTGTCTTCTTCATTGATTTCTTGAAGAAGATTGAGAAAGAATTGAAGGCTTAAACTCATAAGATAGCCATAACTATGCATAAGGATGACTAGGGAATTATCTTACCGATTTAGGAAGCCTTGATCTTGAGTTTTGAAATTTCTTTCTCTTGAAAATGGCAAAAGCCGAGAGCAATGAAGAAATAAGAGGTTTTATGTTTTTTTGTTTTGATGAAATGAAATGTTTGGCTTGGTTTATTGAGTTAGATTTGTTTTATTTTAGGTTAATTACCAATTTAACCTTGGTTTTGTGTGGTTAACAATCCACCACATTTCCTTCCTTCTTATGTCATGCTTGCATCACTTTGTGATGTTATCATCCCTCCTTTGTCCTCTTTCTATTGGTTTGGATGACATCATCCCCACTAATCTCTTTGATTAGCTTCTAATTGTTTGCCTAATAACCACTGATTTGTTATACGGTTCGCTTAACTTTCATTTTCGTTTATCGTTTGAGGGATCATACCCGGGATCTTATTACTTAGGTTCCCTTAACCTATCTCAATACATTATATTCCTTTTTATGATCCTCTATTATAATCCTTTAATTTAAATCCTTTAATTTAAATCCTTTTTTATCCTGTTACCTTATACTCAATTCTTTTCGTATCTAGTGGATTTCCGGGAAAAATCAAAGTGTTCGGAATTGGATTCTGACGATCTTTACATACACTTATATACCATATAGAGTACTAATAAATCTCAGAATATCCATAACAGAACCCCTACATAGTGTGGCATGAAAAGTTTTCTCATTCAGCAAAACACTATTCATAAGGGTTTCAAAAATTTCCAAAAATTGGGGTTATTACAACACACACAGTGCAAACTGGTGCTAAAGACACAGTCCCTGCACTTTCTCAAATTCAGATTGATGTGGCTCTAATAAATGTGGAGTCACAGCCAAAATCTCTTATAATAGAAGCCTCTGAAACACCATACTCACCAACAAACTCTCTGGAAGTGGATATGATAAACACTTAATTCCTGATTCCCCTTCTTTAACTCTGTTGGGGAAGCCAAAATCTAGTGCAAGTGAGCATCATCTTTTAGATGATTTGTTGGCTCACTTGCCAATTCTTTCAGATACTATTGTGACATCTGTGCCTCAAATAACTTCAATCAACACAGAGTCAACAATAGTTTCTCTTCCCACCTCATTCATTTCTACTCTCTCGATGGATATTGCTCATTCGTCGAGTAGTGATTGTATCCAGACGGATAAGCTTAACAGCAGTTATCCGTCGATTGCTTTACCACTCACCCGATGGATATCACTTATCCGTCGAGTGTCTCTGCACAACTTCAAACTTCAATTATTTCTAGTGCAGAAGATTTAGTGGTAATATAGTCACTCTTAGGACTGAGAGAGGAGAGTGTATTAAGTGAGAGGCTGGGTTGCTCCCAGGCAAAAGGAGAGGAAAGAGTGAATCTCAGCAATCCATTCATTCAGGATTGGCAAAAGTGAGTGAGAGGAGTTCCACCTTAGTAGGTGAAGGTGAGGGTGTGAGGGTGGGGAGCCAGGGTGAGACCCTGATGCAACAAAAAAAAGATTATGAGATAAAGGCAGGTACAGGAGAAATAAGGGTGGATCCAGCCATTGCTAGTGAGTCAATGATTGTGGATGATGCTGAAACGGAAAGACAATTTCAGCAACATTACAAAGCTGAAATTGATAACATTTCCTTGGATGCTGACACTTTTACTCATCCTGTGTCAGCCTATCAATTGTTGGCTGCTCAGGGCAATGTGGAGGCAGAGCAGAACTTGAATCTAGTACACACCTCAGAATCTCTTCAAAGAGATAAAGCTGCTGTCAATATGATGTCTTCTCAAGCTGGTGAGCCATCTGAAGAATTTGGAGTAAATTCTAATGATGATGACTCTGTTTCTTTGGATGGAAGCATGAACGTAGGGGGAGATGAAGGCCCAAGTTCTGTTTTAAATTTACCTTGATGGGCATGGACAAAGGAATTTACACCAGGACAATTTGATGTGTCTTTGGTCAAGCAAGTGATGGCTATTCAAAAGGCCCTTTAGGAAACTTCAGATGCTGGTGCCAAGGCTATCCGTCAAGCTCACCTAGACTCTCTACATCTAATGAAGATCCAGCACTTAAGACAGAATATGAGTGTGGATGAACTAAAAAGAGATACAGCTGACTTGAAGACATACAATTCTGAGAAGCTGGATTCAGTGATGCCATATGGTACCATGCAAGATCTATTACTAAGATTGAGGAGAGAATCAGATTCTGAAAAGAAGCTAGCCAAGCTGGAAAACAGAGTTCAAGTTATTGAGAATTCAGTGGCTATCCTTCTTCAAAATCAACAGACTCAGATAAATCTTCTCATGCAACTGGCTAAAGCACAAGGCCTATCTCCTCAACTTGATGATAACAAAAAGGGGGGAGAGAGAATCAAGTAAGGGGGAGAAAGGATCAACTGAGGGGGAGAAACTTCAAGTACAAATCAGCAAAGTAATTGTACCTTCAATTACAATCTCCAAGCCAACAGTTGCAGATGGTATAGATCTAATCAAAGCAGCAGCAGCAAATTTGAAAGTTGCTGAAAAAAGGAAAGTTGAGTTTGATCAACTGGAATAAGATTGATGAGGAGATACAAAAAAAGTTTGAACTAGTCAAGGAGCCAGTTCAGTCAGCCATCCATCACTCTCATGTTAAGCCAATCAGTGTGAATGAGATGAGCATGAGCTATCTGGAAAAATGACAATCTTCCTGCATCAAGTCTACAAAGGCTGAAATAATTCTTAAACCAAGGGCAAATTATCCAAAGTCATCTTGGAAGAACCCTATGGACACTGTGTATGAGACACCCAAGCCTGAAAAAAATAAGCTTCTGTCAAGATCTATTGTCTTCTATAAAGATCCAGCTGATTCAGCTTCAAAAGGAGAATTGCTAAGATATTCAGAAATGGAAAGGAAATTTGTGTGGTAGCTGGACATCCACAGTTTGCTCAAGCAAAGAAAGAAGAAAAAGCCAGATTAAAGCAGGAAAAGAGGCAAGTTGCTCTAGATGCAAAGAAGTCTAAACAAAAGAAATAACAGATTGCTATCTTGGCTAAGCTACAGACTGTGAATTCTTCTCAACAAATTCCCCCTCAACCATCTGAAGCTGCTGAATAAAAGAAGAAGATTGAAGAACAGAAGAAATCCCCAAGGAAGAAAGAATTAGCTAGAAGAACAAAAGGAAACTGGATGTTGTTGACAAGGAATTGGAAGATCAATTCCTAAGGAATCCACACAAGCTACAACTCAAGCATCAAAGCCCTCTGTGGTATTTGAAGACATAAGGATCCCTACGGGAACATACATGATGAACCTATTGTGCCAAAGGATGAGCCCAAGAGAATGGGATAACATACCAATTCCTGACTTCAACTTACCAATCCTTAGCAAGCCAAAAAGGACAAAGTCAATGGCAGTCAAGAAAGTGAAGTTGTCACCTCTCAAATCCAAGTCAGTAGTTAAAGCTCAACCCAAGGTCAACAGGGGAGACTACTTGTACTTGTGTGACATCAAAGAATTTTCAGATCTAAATCTTTATCTGGATGAACTGGATGAAGTAAGGGCAATTGATGCATACAGAAACCTACCTGAAAGGTTGGTGTTCAAGTACAAAGGAGGAAGGGAGATTCGGTGGCCACTTCACAGGATTCTTCAAGAAAGCCAAGATGTGCTGATTAAAGTCTATTCATCCTTCAAGAAAAACTTTGGGTTCAATGTAACTGCAAGAAGACTAGTATTGAAGAAGATTGAAGAGCTGAGGAGTGTTAGAGCTAAGATGCACTCCCAAAGACTCTAATCATCCCATACACAGGGAGAAGAGTGCATCTAAGGCCCTACTGGCAGATGGAATTCATGGATGACAAAGGTGTAAGAAGATTCTTCAGATTAGAAGACCAATTGAGTTTCTCTAGCAATAAGACTCTCTTGGAAATACAAGAAAAAGCTAGATCTCTCAGAATCTGATGAACTAGAATTCCACAGGCAGCTCCAGAATCCAATAGAAGAAAATAACAGAAAGCTTGGAAGAAGATCCAGACCTTCAAGGAACTAGAAAATCTGCTCAGGCTAGAGGAGCATCTTGAATTGACTGTGAGCCAAACCTTGCACATTTTAATTAATTGAAGCACTTTCAGTTTATCTACTTATCTTAAAGATATATGTTCAGGATGTTTTGTTATCATCAAGTATCTCTTAATTTATGGCTACAATTCTAGTAGACATAAATTGGGGGAGATTGTTGTGCATATGTTGTGTACTTGATGATTCATAAACAAAACATCTAAGTAGATTTTACTTAGTGAAATAATGTAGCACTCGACAGATAAGAATTATAGTCCAGACGGATAACTCATTATATTCCCGACGGATGATTAACCTATTATCCATCGAGTGAGTAGCTTATGTAATAATAAGTTTGTAGCACAGTTATGTATGCACCTTTGTATAGAATCTGTAGTAGCATATAAGTCATGTGACTTTAACTAGATATGCAGAATAGGTTGATTAATTGTACATAAATGATGTCTTGTAATTCTGCATAAGTGAAATAGAGTCAAATGCCAAAATAGCTACCGACGGATGATTAACAAAGCCATCGATGGATGATCAAATGACTATCAACGGATGTTTAATATAGCAGTCGACGGATGATCAATTAAACCATCAACGGATGTTTTTGAAAGTCGACGGATGATCATTTGAAGAATTCAAACAGCAGTTGAACACTGAAAGCTGACACACAGCCGTCGAGATGTATACAAACACACTGTGGAAGCCCATTAACTGGGTAATAGAGGACGAAAAGCAGCAAAGCTTAAGACTGTTAGATTTATATTTGTTCAGTCTCTTTTTGACTTTGTAATCTTGGTATTATATAAACCAAGAGAGTAGTAAATAGAAAATAACTGAGATAGCTGAGAAACACAAAACAGAGAAATCTTTTGTAAGCAGAATCTTTAGCATTTCCTGTATTCTCAGTAGTTCCATTTGTAAGCAGCTGTGAGCATTTCTGCACACAGAGTCTCTCTCGATATATTATAATATATCTCTGGTGGAATATTTAAATCCACCAGAAAGTTTTTAAAGACTCTTGTTTTAATTACTTATGTTTTGATTCAATTAAGTTTACATTCCGCATTGTGCTAATCAAAACAAATATATCTATAATCGAGTTGAACATTTTATTTCAAGAAAAAGTTTCAAGAATTCCATTCAACCCCCCTTATGTAATTCTTGCTATAATTGTTAAGGGACTAACCAATGGCCGCTAGTTTCCAAGTCATGAGTAGGATACCTCTGCTCATGAGGTTTCAGTGTCTCGACGCATATGCAATAACTTTATCATGCTGCATCAAAACATAACCTAATCCCTTATGAGAAGCATCACTATAGATAACAAATTCCCTTGATCATCTGTGTAACACCCCCAAATCCGGGGTCGGGGATCCGGGTTGTCACGAGTTTCCATTTCCCTTAATAACACCCAATCTTAATAAATAATCAACTACTCTGTACTGTGACCCCACCATAAACACACACACCACAAGTTATAGGTCTCAGAGATGAATAATCCAAAAATAATCACAAGTCGTTTTATTCCACAATTAAATGCCAATACACCTTAAAAGGGTATCTGAATAAATTTACATTTCTTTGCCATTATTACAATTCATAAATATACATAAATCTGGTACATTCAAAAGTTGGAAAGCCTAGCCTATTGGTAGTTCCTACCCTCAGCTACAGCGACATCAAACGCCTATAGGAAAACTGCGAAACGTTTCCTATCCGCTCGCGAATTGGAAGCTTGGTCCTGTCATCTTGTCTATCTGATGTTGTGTGATGAAAGAAGAAAGCAAGGGTGAGCAACAAGCCCACCGAAATAATATGTATAATAATAACAATATATGAGCATTCTCATAGTACTCATGAAGTCTGGTCAAGAAGAAATGAACCAAGCTGATATCTTAACGCGACCAAGTCGCAAAATATTCAGTATATACATATATACTTTTCACAATCTTTGAAATCCTCTGACATGTATAATATACACAGAGTTCCAGTTTATAACTGTATAAAAATATCGTTTCAAGGTGATCTCATATATCTAACCTTGTCTCAACATTTTTCTGAAAATCTTTGACATGCACAAGATAATCATTTACTAGATATAAGTTTAAAAGATGAAGTTACAAGATACTCCAATATACTTATATCTTTTCTGAATACTACTTGAACTACCACCGTTCAATGTATAAATAGTTCATCCCATAGATTAAGCTACAAGACAAAACTTGTATAGAATCAATCTTTAAAATATCATCAAAATAAAATGAAGTTACGAGATACTTCATTGATGTAAACATCATTTTGAAAACTCGACCCTGCCAACACTCAACAATCGCCCAACCTTAGCCTTTCTATCGAAGTGCTCTGGGTAGTGTTGCAGAAATATCCAATTGGATGATGAACTCATTACGGGAGTTTGCCGCGCCAGGAAGACCACTTACGATGATCAGTCGTAGTAGTGCAACCCCACCATTTTCTACATGTAGAGGAGAACCTGTCGGATTTACTTGTCAACCGAACACTGGACTCCTAAGGAATGGACCGTCTTAGCGGAACTTCCAGGCCATTTGGGCCAATATAATTAGGCTGGGCCGGCGCCACTCGACCACTTACGCCACTCCTAGTTCAGATGAAATCCATGACTCTGAAACGTAAAGCTCGTCCCCACTTTCCCCAAGTAGAAACTTGTTGATACGGCTCCACCAAGAAGTCGTATCTAGTTGGAAAGGAAAACTCACCGATATTTCCCAGGGGATGCCTGTTAATGGATTAACTTGTTCCAAGAATTTTACTTCCCGAGTATTGGGTGAGTAATCAAAAACTCTTTTATCAAAATAGCAACCTTGTTGCGAATATAAAACACACCACAGAGCCGGATCCCTCAGGTTTTGAGCGAATATTTAAATCCCCTTTTAAAGGAAGATCTTAAATATAAAAAAAATGAGTTTTGGGATCCGCTCTAACTTTTAAAATCATTTTGAAGACTCGCAAATATTTTTAAGAATGTTTGGAGTAATGCTGATTTAATGAAATAAATCAGTCCCAATTTATTAGAAAATATCCGAATATATTATTAAATAATATTCTCATAAAGAATAATCTTTATAAAAATAATTGAAGTAGAAGTTTTAAAACTTATACTTGCAATGTATATTAAATAACCAAAGATATACTTATACGAAAGTACTATCTTTATTTGAATAATCAAAAGTGAGTTTGATTATCGACACATTATTCTTTAATAAAATTAAGAATAATAATTTGTAAATAATCAGAGTCATAAGTCCTCGAATGAATATTCAAATAATAATATTCATTAAAAAATAAACGGGGTCTTAAGCCCTCGAATGAATATTCAAAATAATATTCAATAATAAAATAAACGGGGTCATAAGCCCTCGAATGAATATTCATAATAATATTCAATAATAAAATAAACGGGGTCATAAGCCCTCGAATGAATATTCAAAATAATATTCAATAATAAAATAAACGGGGTCATAAGCCCTCGAATGAATATTCAAAATAATATTCAATAAAAATAAACGGGGTCATAAGCCCTCGAATGAATATTCAAAATAATACTCAATAATAAAATAAAGTTATCGAATTAACCTTATTTGATTCATAGTTTTAAAAACTATATATATATATAAATATATATATAATATACTCGGGAACATCGTCTCCCGGTTTAGAAAATATGTTCACCTTTGGGTCCCCTATACTAAGGGTATACGCAACTACTGCGTATCTCTAGCATAGGTATTATGCAACTTATAAGCAATTGAATCAACAATTAGATATCAAGATTACGAAACAGACATGCATATATACCATATCAGCATGCTCCAATATATCGCAAAATTTGCTAATAACAATCATGCACTTATCACAAGATAATGCATATACATATATTTACATCACAACAACAGTATAACGGGTAGAAAACTTGCCTGAGTGCTCCGGGGTAGACTTAAGTTTAGAGTGGGTCCGATAACCTATGAACAACAACATAAGTTGGAATTAAACCCCGGTCGCTTAAGAAACTAGACTTTAACAATTTAGAGTCCCAACGTTCGCTTTCGCGCTTAACGATTTACTTAAGTCGCTCGAGTACCCTCGGCTCCACCATTTTTAATAAATTAACCATTAAGGGTTTTAAGGCGATTCTTTCACGAGTGCCTTACCAACTGCATAATACACTTACATAAATTATTCGTACTCCAATTAGTCTTTTTAGGTCCTTAACCAAGGTTTCAAAGTAAGGCGAGGGGTAATGGTTTGGTCGCGAAACGCCGTTACTTAAAACGGGTTCTCCTAAACCGTACATCGGAATCAAACACACTACATATCAAAACGAAGCTCGAACATGAAATCTAATCATGGCAAAGTTACAGATTGGTGAGTGAGTATCTGGTCCGAGGTCATGACAACAGTCTAAGGAAAACGGG